>NC_061824.1:15226223-15233723 GCF_019202785.1 Penaeus chinensis
ACTGCTACTGCTACTATAGTTACTATAACTACTACTATTGTTGCTACTATCAATAACACAACTACTACTGGTATTGCTACTACCACTACTACTATACTGCTACTACTACTAATACTATTACTACTACTGCTGCTGCTACTACTACTACTATTGCTACTAATAATAATGCTCTTGCTACTACATGTTTATGTTGATTATGATAAAGATGTAAGTGTTGCTACTACTACTACTATCACCACTACTAACAATAAAGATAATCATTTACCATCCTAATTGTCCCTATTTTATAATATTTTAATTAATATCATTATTATCATCATTAATATCATTAATAATATTTTCAGTATTACCATTAACACCATTGATATTGTTGTTTTCATTATACGTATTATAGTATTACTAATAACAACAACAGCAATAACAACAATAATGATAATAATAATAATAATAGTAACTAATTATAATAATGATAATACAATAATAGTAGTAGTAGTAATAATAATAATAATAATAATAATAATAAGAGTTATAATAATAATGATAATAACGGCAATAATAATAATTATGATAACGACAATCATAATAATAATTGTTATTATTACTATTATTATTAATATTTTTATCTTTATCACCATTATCATTAAGTCTGAAGATTATAATAATATTACTAGTAGTAGTAATATTGATCAAAGTCATTATGATACTAGAAGTAATAGCAATAAAGATAAAAATTATGATACTAATAATAATAACAATAATTATAATAATAATGATAATACAAATAATGATAGAAATAGGGACAATTCTTTTTGTCAAAATAAGTAACAACAACAACAATAATAATAACAATATTAATAATGATAATAATAATAATAATAATACTGATAATAATAATAACAATAATAATGATAATAATGATAATAATGGTACTTATAACAATAGTAATATCAATTATTACTGTTATTATTATCGTTAATATTATTAACATTATTATCACTATCATTATTATTAACACTATTGTTATCATTATTATTATTATTACTATTACTATTATTAGTATTATCATTATTATTGTTATCATTAATATTATTGTTCTTATAATTTTATTGTTATAATTATTATCATATTATTATTATTGTTATTATTATTATTAGCATTATTATTATTACTATTATCATTATTATTATTATTTTTATTATCCGTATTATGATAATAATAATGATAATAATAGCAACAATAATAATGACAATGATAATAGCAATAATAATAGTCATCATCATAATAATAACAATAATAATAATCATCATCATAACAATAATAACAATAATGATGACAATGATAATAATAATAATGATAATAATAATAATAATAATAAAAATAATAATAATGATAATGATAATGATAATGATATTAAAGTAATAATAATAATAATGATAATAATAACAATAATGATGATAATAGTTATTATCATTATTATCATTGTAAATGCTATTTCTACCATTACTATTATTATTATTATCATAATCAACATCATTGCTGAAGCATTAGTGTGCAACCGTAGTGATCTCGTCTAGCAATCTTGCTGACCTGCGTTCGAATCCCTCGCCGCCAGTGGATTGTAACCCTGGCCATTCCTCGCACACAGGGGGTAATTTCGGAACAAAATAAAACAGACAGCATGTCACACAAAGAATATCCTTTGTAACAAATGGTATAGAACTACATTATTATAATTATTATTATTATTATCATTGTTATTATTATCAATATCATTATTATTGTCATTGTCCTTGTTCTTCTTATTTTTACTATTGTTATTATCATTCTTCTTATTTCTTCTTATTATTATTGTTACTATTATTACTATTATTAATATAATTCCAATTATTATCATTATTACCATTATCATTATTGGTATATAATGATTGTGATTGTTATTATTATTATTATTATCATTATCATTGTTATCTTTATTATCATTTTTATTATTATCATTATTATCATCATTTTTATCATTGTAATAATTATTGTTATTTTTATCATTATTATTTATCATTATTATTATCATTATTATTATTAGTAGTAGTAGTAGTAGTAGTAGTAGTAGTAGTAGTAGTATTAGTATTAGTATTATTATTATTGTTATTATTATCATCATTATTATTATAATAATTACTATTATTATTATTATTATTATTATTATTATTATTATTATTATTATCATCATCATCACTTTTATTATTATTATTAGTATTATTGTTATTATTATTACGATTATTATTATTATAATTATTATCATTATTGTCATTATTATTATTATTATCATTATCATTAATGTTATTATTATCATTATCATTATCTTTATCATTATTACTATTACCATTATCATTATCGTTATTGTAATCTTTATTATCGTAATTATTTTTATCATTACCATCATTATTATCATAATTTCTGTATCAGTTTTTATCATTATTGTTATTGTTATGATCATTATTATCTGTAATATTATTATTATCACTGTCATTATTATTATTATTATCATAATAATCATTATTGATATTATTATTATTATTTTTAACCTTTCCTTTATTATTATCATTATTATCATTGTTATTATCATTATTTTTGTCATTATTATTATTATCATTATTATCATTATCATTGTTGTTGTACGTATTATCATGATGGTGATGATGACTAAAATTATTATTATTATTATTATTATTATCATTATTATTATTATTATTATTATTATTATTATTATTATTATCATTATTATTATAAATATTATTATTATTACTATTATTAATATTATTACTGTTATCATTATTTTTATTAGTAGTAGTAGTAGTTATAGTAGTAGTATCATTATTATTATTGCTGTTATCATTATTATAATTATTCTCATTATTGTCACTACTGTTGTTTTTATTATCATTTGCACTATGATGATATTATTATTATAATAAATATTATTACTGTTGTTATTATTATTGTTGTTGTTATTGTTATTATATTATTATTGTTATTGTTACCATCATTGTTATCACTATTAGCAATTTTCTTTTAGTATTATTGTTATTGTTATTGTTGATTATTATTTCATTCTTCTTCTTCTTATTATTATTATTACTATTATTACTATCATTATTATTATCATCATCATCATCATCGGTTTTATTATTATTATTATTATTATTATTGTTATTATTATTATAATTATTATCATCGATTTTATTATTATTGTTATTATTATTATTATTATTATTATTATTATTATTATTATTATTATTATCAATATTACCATTATTATTATTGCTATTAATATTATCATTACTATTATTATAATTGTTACTATTATTAATGTCATTATTATTATTATTATTGTTATTATTATTATTATTATTATCATCACCATCATTATCATTATTACCAATATTCATTTTTTGTCCTATTATCTACTATTGTTGTTATCATTGATATTAATACTGTTACCCTTTATCATCATCACCATCATCATCATTAGCATCATCTCCGTCGTCACCATCATTATCATCCTCAAGTAGCCTTATTTTCCCATTAACATTATCACGCACATTATCAAGAGTTTCCATATTATTGCTTATACCATTGTTACTTTCACTATATACTATTTTCATTATCACTAATATTATAGTTATCATCCCTATCATTATTATTTGTTATTATTATCATAATTATTATTATCTATTATCATCATTGTTATTTATATTTTTGTTAATGGAATCACTAACATTATTCATATTATCATTATTGTTATCATTATTATTATTATTAGTATTATTATTATTACTATTATTATTATCATCCTCGTCATTATTGCCATTATCATCATTATCATTTAATTCTTATCATAATCGTCCTTATTATCATTATTAGCTTATGTTATTATTCTATTATTATTGTTATTATTATCATTGTTATTATTATCGTTACTAATATAATTTATTATAATGATGACGATTATTATAAATAACAAATATCATTATTATTATTTACATAATAATTTGTGCATTTCAAGAAGGGGGTTTTAGGCACACATAATGAATAATGAAAGCGCTTCTTTGTGTCTTAATGTGAACTCACGTTGTTACACTTCCAGTAGACTGTGGAACTGCAGTATTGCTATCCCACATTCAGAGCTGAAAAATAGTTTCCTGACAGCCAATCAGACACGGGAATTACTATTAGGAGGAGGATGATGATGGTGATGATGATGATTATTGTTATTATTATTATCATTATTATTATCATTATTATTCTTACTATTCTTATTATTCTTAGTGTTAGTCTTATTCTTATTCTTAGTCTTTTTCTTATTAATGTTATTATTATTATCATTGTTATTATTGTTATCATATTATCATTATTATTATTGATATTATTTGTAATATCATCACTGTTATTAGTATTAGTATTATCATTATTATTATTGTTAATATTATTATCATTATGATGATGATGATGATGATGATGATAGTGATGATGATGATGATAGTGATGATGATGATGATGATGATGATGATGATGATGATGATGATGATGATGATGATGGTGATGATGATGATGGTGATGATGATGATTATGAATGATTATCGTTTTCATTATTATTATTATTATTATTATTATTATTATTATTATTATTATTGTTATTATTATTGTTATTATTATCATCATCATTATTATTATTATAATTAATGTTACCATTACTATCATTATTATTATCATCATAATTGTATTTGTATAATCCATATTTCTTTTCATTATTATCATTAATTCTAATTATTATCAATATTATTGTTATTATCAAAATTAATGTTATTATTATTTGCATTGTTATTACTGTTATTATCATTATTATTATTATTATTATTATTATTATTATTATTATTATTATTATTATTATTATTATCATTATTATTATTATTATTATTATTATTATTATTCTCATCATCATCATTATTATCATTATCATTATTTTAATCTTTGTCTATTGTTATTGAT
This sequence comes from Penaeus chinensis, assembly GCF_019202785.1. Lineage (NCBI taxonomy): Eukaryota > Metazoa > Arthropoda > Malacostraca > Decapoda > Penaeidae > Penaeus > Penaeus chinensis. The sequence continues at coordinate 15,231,270 of NC_061824.1, forward strand.
GGTGGTGGTATTAAAATCATTATGAATATCTTTATCATCATTATTATATCTACTTTTATTAATCTTATTATCATTATTATCATCATTATCTATTGATGTTGGTGGTGGTAGTGTTATTAAAGTTATTATCAATTTCATTTTTTTATTATTCATTTCTTTCATAACTTTCATTAATTCTGTTATCATAACGGTCACGATGATAATTGTTCATATTCTTGTTATCATTGTTTTTCTTTTAGTGCCGCATTAGTTTTTGTTGTTGTAATCATCATTAGTAGCAATGTCAATACTATTATAAATTATGAATTGAGACCCCTTTTATAGTGCATATTTACGTGTTCATCGATATCTTTTTACGTTATAAGCATTGTAGTTGGCTAGAAATATGCATGAAACAGACTTTCGTACAGCTATTTCCAGTATGAGTTTTATTTGTGACTTATAGTACATATCAGAATAATAATAAATAATATACTAATGCTTTTTATTAGCATCAGCTTCTTTCAACTTGTTTTCATAATTATCGCAATCGCAAAGCATTTATCCGTACACATTTTTTTACTGTACTGTATGTAGAGCGAGATTCTATTCCGCTTCCCTGTAGGACGAAGCGATGGAACCAGTGTGCCGCTTGTATCATAGCTCATTGTTTGGATTTGAAATACGCTGAATAAGCAGATGACATCATAGATCACGGGCTATAATAGTAGCAACGGATGAGGTAAAAAGTCAGAGGGGGTATGGAGAAAAGTCATAATCTCTTGAAGGTTAAGATATAAGAGAATACGAAGCGAGATCAGCCGCTTATGCGAAATTTACGCAATCACAACACTCTGACGCCTAGGAAAGGTCAGGAGAGGGAGTAAACGAGACACAGTTGCTTGCCATCAGGAAGCGAGGGAAAAGGTCACGCTCCTAAGGCGTCATAACAACCTTTTTGCCGACGGGGACGCCGTTTGGTGCCGTGTCGTCAAAGAACAAAGAGGTCATGGGAGGCTGCTCCTTCACGTGGTGTTCGTCAAGGTTGTCTCATTATCCGAATGAGGTACTGTTGCCTGGAACAAAACATGACACAAAAGCGGAGAAAAGGGAGTGTTCAATGACAGGCTTTTAATTGTCTCTAGATATCCGAGAAATTACATCAAATAACAAGAATAGCTAAATATGCAAACGTTTATGCAGATAAATAGCAATATAGCTAAACGAAAAGCAAGAACGATGGAGACGAATGGTTCAAGAGAAATGGCACTTAGCGAAGAACAGACAGACGCAGATGATAAAATTCGAGGGAGAGATGAAGTCATCTGCCATATTGATTCCAAGATATATCTTTGATTCCGACACCCGTATTCAGCTACATCGGAATGTGCTCAGATTAATTGGTCAAGTTAAGAAGAAGGAGAGGAAGGAAGACGAAGAAAAATACGACGCAAGATGAGCGAACTTGAGATTATGTTTCCCCCACTAATGACATTACGCGTAACCCCCTTCGCGGCCCCTCCACGACCATGTCTAAGCGGAAGTCACAACAAGTGATGAGCGTAAGTGGGAGGAAAGAGGGGGGGGGGGGGGGGTAGAATAACAGACATGGATACTTCCCTCTTCCTACTCTTGTTCCTCCCCCTCCCCCTTTCGTCTCATAGTCCAGACGTACTTTGTTATCTAATTACCTAAGAAGATTAATGAAGATATAACGAGGCGACGGTCGACAGAGGCGTAACCCGCCTTCTCGTGGGCGGGCAGGAGCCACTGAAAGGGGGATGGAGAGGGGGTCTCAAACGATTTTTTACGTAATTGTACAGGTCTTGAAATGTGGGCATTTATTTTGGGGCTGAATTTCAGGAAGGGGGTTGCAGGCACACTTATTGAATAAGAAAAACGCGTTGATATTTGTGTTTTATTGTGAAATCCCGTTGTAATTTCGGTGGACTGTGGAACTGTATTATTACAACATTCAGAGCTGACAAACTGACAGCCAATCAGACATCCACAATGAAGTACACAAACACGCATACACGTGCGTGCTTAGTCACATACACACACCTCCCTCTCACTGTACAAACAGAGCAGCATCTGATCCGCGGAGCCCAAGAGGCTCCCTCAGCACAAAAGTCTTCTTTAAGACCTAATCCTCACAGTCGTCAACCCGATTGATAAACCTTAACAAATCGACGCTATTAATGGCACTCAGCCAAGTCACTTACGCCGGTTTTACACTCAGAGGGAAGATCGGCAGACGGGGAGAAGAGAGAGAGAGACAAGGAAATTGAATGTGAATGTGAGAGAAAGCGAGAGGGAGAGTGAGAGAGAGAGAGAGAAAGAGAGAAAGAGAGAGAGAGAGAGAGAGAGAGAGAGAGAGAGAGAGAGAGAGAGAGAGAGAGAGAGAGAGGGAGAGGGAAAGGGGGAGGGAGAGCTAAAGGGATATGGGGAGGGAAAGGGAGAAGGAGAGGGAAA
>NC_061824.1:15248723-15253723 GCF_019202785.1 Penaeus chinensis
TACGAATGATATTACTCAGCAGTTCATTTTTAGTGGCTCCTAAAGATTTAATAGCTTCAAGTAAACTTAATTAATCTAAAAAAAAAAAAAAAAAAAAAAAACTATTCTGTCGTGGGTCGTCGATAGTAACAGTAACTTCTTTCTTTCTTTGTTGGATTTCTTGGCTATCAACCAGCGGCATGTGGCCAAGGTTATTAAGCCAATGGATCCTATTCATTATGTCAATCTATATAAGGTCATAAAGTTTTGTCTCCCTTAAGAAAGTGATTACTTTACTTTTTTTTCGTCGTCAGATAGAAGATTGGATGTTATGAAATCTTTGTTTTTTATTCTTAAATAATTTTTGAGATGTTGTCTTTGGATATTATAGGTTGGGCATATTGTTAGGATGGTGGTACATTATGGGCATCTTGGAGGAAAGGTTTTTTTGTGTAGGGAGTGAGGTGGGTAATTTTGGTAGCATTGACCCTGAGACGGGCCAAGACCACCTCCTTCCTTCTGTCTTTCCTGTGGGATGTGTCCCACAGGTCTATTGTGTGCTTCGTTTTGTTTGTGAGTTAGAGGTTGGTCCACTCACTTTGCCACAGGAGATGTATTTTTGCTTTTATAAGAGACACAAAACACCTGAGATCTGTACGAACTATAGTAGTGTCCAGATCGCCAGTTGACCCGGCTAGTTTGTCGGCCTGTTCATTACCATGGATACCAGAGTGACCTGGTACCCATATTAGCTTGATTGATTTGTTGGCACCGTGTAACTTACGAATGATATTACCCAGCAATTCATATTTAGTGGTTTCTAAGGATTTAATAGCTTTAAGTGATCTTAACGAATCGGAAAAAAATGACTATTCTATCGTGGGTCGTCGATAGTGCAAAATCAATAGCTTTATCAATGGCAAAAAGTTCGGCAAGAAAAATCGATGTATGATTCGGCAGTCTAAACTTTAGTTCACATTCAGTCGACCATACACCCGCACCTACGCACTCATCTGTCTTGGAGCCGTCGGTATATATATGAAAAAAGATAGATGTTTAATAAGGATCTCTCTGAACCTCTGGCGTACCTCACCCTCCGGCGCCATGGCCTTGGCTGATGGAAGCCAGGCTTCCATGATAGAAAAATTGGGTGTTTCCCATGGCGCTATATTTGACTGAACCAGGGTATCGATGGTAGAGAGATCTATACCGACTTTCTCGACGAGGTCGTGGAGTCTCGTGGCAAAGGGCCTTGTGCCTCCTCCATTGCCATTAGGGTGGCTCGGGTCTCGAGCCACCTTTGCGGCATAGGTCAGTGCTAACTGGCCGCGTCTGAGTCGGAGGGGAGGTACTCCTGACTCCACCTCAAGACGCTCGATCCGAGTACATTTTAGGGCTCCAATACACACACGCAAACAAGCATTCTGCACAGCATCCAATCCTTTCAAACTTGTTTTTGATGCCGAACCATACACGATTGACCCATAGTCTACTTTAGACCTAATCAGGGCTTTATATACCATTAGCAAAGACTGTCTATCAGCTCCCCATTTATTACCAGAAATGCACTTTACTAAATTTAGTGCTCTTTGACATTTATTTTTTAACTGACCAATGTGGTCTTTCCAATTGAGTCTACTATCAAAAAGTAGCCCAAGAAATCTTGCAGAATTTTGAATAGGTATTGGGTGGTTGTCTAGAGTTAGCCTGATGTTCGGCTTCCTCCTATGTGAAAAAATTACCCCAATACTCTTTCTAATGGAAAACTTAAAACCCCACTGGAGGCCCCAGTTATGAATCATATCCAGTGCCAATTGGATGCGATTTGCTGAGAATTCTGCATTATTGCTGGAATGCCATAATGCACAATCATCAGCGTACAGTGAGTATTTAAGATTCCGAGGAGGAGCTGGTAAGATGTCATTGATCATACATAGAAATAATGTAGGTGACAAGACACTTCCTTGTGGGACCCCGTTTGCCTGGACAAAAATGTCCGAAAAAGTGACATTGTCAGAAAACAATTTGACAGAAAACGTTCTGTCAGAAATGAAATTTTGAATAAAACAAGGCAAGTTTCCACGTAATCCGAAAGCATAAAGTTTTCTGAGTAGGCCATATCGCCATGTCATGTCGTAGGCTTTTTCTATATCTAAAAAACTGATATCAAAAAATCTTTTTTGGCAATTGCCTCTTGAATATGACTGTCCAGCTTTACTAGTTGATCGAGAGTTTGGCGTCCCTTTCGGAAACCGCACTGCTCGTCAACTAGTAAATTACTGGAATTTAAGAAATGCAATAGCCTACTGTTAACAATTCGTTCCATGACCTTGCATAAGCAACTTGTCAACGCAATTGGGCGGTAGGAGATGGCAAATCTGGGATTACCCCCTCCTTTCAATATGGGAATGATGTGGGCGAAGTGCCATGAGTTTGGAAAAGTGTGGCTTTTCCAAATTTCATTGTACACTTCTTGCAACTTAATCATGTCATCATGATTAAGATGCTTTATCATCTCATATCGAATCTCATCGGGGCCTGGGGATGTTCCTCTACAGGCTTCTAGGGCTCGGACAAGCTCATCCATTGTTAGATCTTTATGGTATTCAAAGTCATCTCCTGTGGCAAAGTGAATTGGTTGCAGCTCAGCCGCTTCCTTGAGTGATGCGTGATGGTAGTTTGCTGAGCTGCTTGTATGAGAGAACTGCCTGGCGAGTGCATTAGCGATGTCTCTAGGTGAATCCAAATTGTTACCCTCTTCTATGATGTTAATTTTGAATGATGTTTTTTTCTTATTTATTTTATTAATTGTGGACCAAACCTCTGATATTTTGGTATTGCTATTTATTGTAGAGACAAAGCTCCGCCAGGAGTCTCTTTTTGCTTGTCTTATTACTCTACGAGCCCTAGCTCTTGCTTGTTTGTAATTGCAAAAGTTCTCATTAGTGATGTTATTTTGGAAAAGCCTGTAGGCCTTATTGCGTCGGCACAGCGCCCTGCGGCAATCTGGTGTCCACCATGGAACTCTATGCTTAACGCTATCTGTCGAAGTTTTAGGAATGGATAGCAAAGCTGCTTCTACAATCGAATTCTGAATATTGTTTACTTTATCATCAATGGTTTCTCCAACAAGTTCGAGCTTGACGCTCCTTGTGAAGGCGACCCAGTCTGCTTTTTTTACGTTAAATTTAGGCGCTGAAGGCGTTCTCACTGTGTCGCATGAATATTTAATCAAGATAGGAAGATGATCGCTTCCCAACAAGTCGTCAATGGTGTGCCACAGGCACTTGGCTGCTACTGATGATGAGACCAGTGATATGTCTATAAAGCTCAAATACCCGGTATTATCGTCCACCCGCGTGGGACTACCATCATTCAGAAGGACTAAATCAGACTCGTTAATCAACTTAACTACTTGCTCACCTCTACCATCCACCCGTAGGGAACCCCATAACGTATGATGAGCATTTAAATCACCTAAAATTACTTTATTTTGTGGCAGACGTTCCTGAAGAGCAAAAAGCTCATCATAGATTATCACTTTATCAGGCGGACAGTAAACTGAACATATAGCCAGATACGTGCCATTAATTTTTACTTTGCATGCGACAAACTCCAAAGTAGAATCAATAGTAACTTCTGTAAAAGGGAGGCTTTGGTGGATGTACATGGCGACTCCGCCTCCACCCCTACCCTCACGATCCTTCCGACATAAATGGTAGTTCCTGAGCGATACGACCTCGTCAGAGACGAGGTTTGTCAAATGAGTTTCTTGGAGAACGATAATATCGGGAGCATAGGACGAGGCTAATAATTTAAGGTCGTTTACTTTAGATCTAATACTTCGACAGTTCCATTGTATAATGGATGACGCGATGATTACGTTTTATGGGGTTTGGAAGTGCCTTGTCCACCTGTTTTTATTTTCTTTTTATGGGAGGGAGGCGCCTCCTCTCCCTCGCTTCCAGGGGACCTCTCACGGGATGGTTTGGAGACAGAAGCCTCCATGTCCTGCACCTCCTGGCGAGGGAGACGACTGACAGACTGCGACCTGCTTCTCTCTCGAGAAACCGATCGCGAGCCAGACGAAGTCCTCACAGGAGTAGCCCGGACGGGAAGGTGCGCTCCGGACTGTGATTCGGTATCATCCTCCTTATGTTGTTTAGGCTGGGTTGATGCAGCCATTTGATCGACCAATTTTGACAGTTGATATACTTTAATATTTAATTTTTTAACGGTTTGTTTGAGTTTGGCAATTTCCTTATCCTTAGCTGCAAGCTGTTGACTGACATCACTTGTACTAGGGGTGTTGCTAGTTACCGCTGCAGCATAGGAAGTATCGGGTTTGTGTGTCAAACTTTCCACTTTCCTCTTAGCTTCAGTATAACTAACTTCATGCTTTCTCATATATGCCAATGTTTCAGTCTCCTTCTTCAGGATGCTGCACTCGGCAGATCCTGAATGATGGGGACCTCCACAGTTAGCACATTTGGAAATTTTGCTAGTACATGTGATGGTGTCATGGGCTTCAGCACATTTACGGCAAGTGAATTTAGAAGAATCTTTGTCAATACATCTTAATGAGGTGTGTCCGAATTTTTGGCATCTATTACAATGCATTGGCTTTTGGACATAAGGTCTTACTTGTACACGTTCATAACCGACGTTGACATATTCAGGGATTCTATTCAAGGCAAAAGTCAAAAAACACAGTCCAGTTTTCGTTCGCACATTCCCGTCCTTCTTGGTCATACAATGAACGTCCACTACGTCTTGGTCCTTCATACTCTCAAGAATTTCACTTTCATCCATCGTCCTCAAATCCCTGTGAAAGATTACTCCCTTACAGGTATTTGGGCCAATAGGAATAGTTACTCTCACTCGAAGATCATGAATTTGCGTCAGCTTAAGTAAATCCTTAATCTGGGAGTTGTATTGTACTTTAACAAGGAGGCTTCCATCTCGCAATTTTTTGACAAAATCAAAGTCGCCGTCCACTTGACCATCAAGGACCTTTTTGA
>NC_061824.1:15258723-15261223 GCF_019202785.1 Penaeus chinensis
TCATTATTATTACTATTATTATCGTTTTATAATTATCATTATTATTATTATTATTATTATGATTATTTCTTTTATTATAATCATTATTGTTATTGTTATTATTGCTATTATTATCATTCCCATTATTGTTATTATTACCATTATCATTATTACTATTATCATTATTATTATTGTTGTTGTTGTTGTTGTTGCTGTTGTTGTTATTGTTTGTTTCATTGTTTTTAGAATAAAAATAATAATGATAATAATTATTATTATTGTTATTGTTACTGTAATCATTATTATCATTACTACTATGACCATTATTACCATTATCATTATTATTACTGATATTATTATTACTAAGTTCTTATCATTATCATTATTACTAATATTATTATCATTTTTATTATTATCATCATTATTATTATTATTATTGTTATTATTATTTCTTTTATTATCATTATCATTATTAATATTATTATTTTTATCATTATTATTGTTATTATTATTACTTTTATAATCATCATCATTATTATTATCATTATTTACTATCATCAATATTATCATTATTATCTTTAAAAAAATATTGTTATTGTTATTATTGTTATTATTATCATTCCCATTATCGTTATCATAACCATTATCATTATTATTATTATTATTATAATAATAATAATAATTATTATTATTATTATTATTATTATTATTATTATTATTATTATTGTTATTGTTATTGTGGTTGTTATTATTGTCATTATTGTTGTTATAATAATAATAAAAATGTTTTTATTATTACTGTTATCATTATTATTATTATTGTGGTTATTATTATGTTGTTTTTATCATTATCATTATCATTATTATTATCATTATTATTATCATTATTATCATTATTATTATCATTACTATTAACATTGTTATCATGAGATTATTATTATTGTTATTATCATTGTTAATATTGCCCTCATCATCATCATCATCCTCATTGTGCATTATCATTATTTTATAAACTCAGGTTCTTGCTATTATTGTTGTTATTATCATGATTATTACTGTTATAATTATTATATCAATCAATATTATTATTACTATTATCATCATTAACATTGTTATTATTATTACGTTTATTATTATTATCATTATAATAATAATAATTATTATTATCAGTATCATCTTTTTATCATTATTATCATTATTATTATTATTATTATTGTTGTTATTATTATTATTATTATCATTATTATTATTATTATTGTTGTTGTTATTATTATTATTATTATCATTAGTATTATCAGCATTACTATTATTATTATCATCATTATTGTTATCATTCTTGTCACCATTATTATTATTATTATTACTACTAGTACTATTATTGTTATTATCATTTTTATTATTATTATTATTATTATTATTATCATTATTATTATTATTATCATTATTACTATTAGTATTATCATCAGTATTATTAGTATTAGTAATAATATTATTATTATCCTCCTCATCATCATCATTGTTGCTGTTGTTGTCATTATCATTATCATTATTTTTATTATCATCATTATTATCATTATTATTATTATTATCATTATTATTTTTTTATTATTATTATCATCATCACCGTTATCATTATTATTGTTATTATTATTATTATTGTTATTATTACTATTATTATTATCATTGTTATCATCATCATCATCATCATCATCATCATCATCATCATCATCATTATCATCATTGTTGTTATTATCATTTTAATTTTAATCATTATCTCTATTATAATTATTAACATTTTGGTTATCATCATTATTATCGTTATTATTGGTGTTACGATTATATTTATTATTATACTTATTTTCATCATTATCATAATCATCTATATGTTGTTGTTTTTATTTTCATTATTGCTTTAACTATTATCATTTTATTACTACTATTATCATTTTGAAGAATATTATCTTTATCACGGCAATTACAATTATTATTATGATGATGATTAGTGTTACTATTATTATTATCATTGCAATTATTATCATTATTACTATCGTTATCATTATCAATATTATTATCATCATCATTTTTATAATCATCATCATCATTATCATTGTTAACATTAAAAATTTTAATGATAATTATTATCCTGTGTTGTCATTAACAATATCATCTATATGTTTTATTACTATCATAATGAGTTTAACAATTATTATCATACTCATTATCAATATATTATCATACTTATTATCAATATATTATAAATATAATCATCATTATTTTCATCAATATTAATTCCATTGTCATGTTATTATTACCAATATCATCATTATCATTATCACTTCGACTGGTAGGTATTGGCTCTGATCATCATTAATAGCGTCGTTTTTATTAGGTTTTGAATGTAGGCGTGCTGCATTAATATAATTGATTTTAATTATCATTAAGAACAGTATACATGAAGATGTTACTGGTATCTTTGTTGTTATCATCATAATCATTATCATTATTGTTTTCATCATTATTA
>NC_061824.1:15288723-15296223 GCF_019202785.1 Penaeus chinensis
TAATAATAATAATAATAATAATAATAAAAAGGATAATAATAATTATAAAGATATTAATGATAAGGACAATATCATTAATAATTATAATGATGATGATAATAAAAATAATGATATTTATATTAATAATGATTATGATAATGAAGATAACAATAACAATAATAATAATGATAATTATAAAGGATAATAATAACGGTAAAGACATTAATATTTAGGACATCAATAATGATAATAATGATACTAATAATAATAATAATAATAGAAATAACAATTATAATAATGATAAAGATGATGAAGATAACAATAATAATGAAAATAAAAATAGTAATAATAATGATAATGACCATGATAATAGTAATAATGATGATGACAGCAACAACATCAATAATATAGTAATAGCAACAGCAGCAATTTTAATGATACAGATGATAATGATAATAATGATAATAATGATAATGATAATAATAATGATTATCATCTTCGTCATCATCATCATTATTGTTAATAATAGTAATAATAATAATAATAATAATAATTATAATGATAATAATGATGATGATGATAATAATAATAATTAAAATTAAAATTAAAATTAAAATTAAAATTAAAATTAAAATTATAATAATAATAATAATAATAATAATAATAATAATACAATAATAACAACAATAATATAACAGATAATCATAATGAAAATAATAATAATAATAATAAAAGTGATAACAATAGTAGTGGTAGTAATAATAATAATAGCAATAATAATAATAATAATAAAAATAGTAACAATTGATAATAATAATAATAACATTAACAAAAATGATAATAGTAACAATAACAATGATGATAATAGTAACAATAACAACAATAATGATAATGACGATAATAATAATAATAATAATAATAATAATAATAACAACAATGATAATAGTAGTAATAATACAAAAATATGATAGTTACGATAATAATAATGATAATAATAATAGTAACAATAATAATTATGATAATGTGATAATAATGTCAAAATAATTATGATAATGATAATGATGATAATAAAAATAATAATGTGATAATAATAATTATAATAATAACAGTTGATAATGATAATTATAATGATAATGATAATGATAATGATAATAATAATAGTAATAAGAATGATAATAATAAGAAGAATGATGATAATAGTAGTAATAATCACATTTATAATATTGACAATTACTGATATTGGCAATTTTAATAATAACGGTAATAATGATTATCATCATTATGATAATAAAAAGGTAATGATTGACAGCAATAATGATATTTAAAATAATGATAGTAATGGTGATGATGATGATGATTGTAATTGATGATTATGATGATGTGATAACAATAACAATAACAACATCAACAATAATAATAGTAATACTAATGATCACATTGTTTATGATAACACTGATAATAATAATTATTATAATTACAATAATGATGATAGTTGTTATGATGATTATAATGATGATAATAATGATGTTAATGATAATGGGAAAAATAACGATAACAATAATAATAATAATAACGATTATTATTATTATCATTATCACCTTGATAATGAGCGGTGAACAAATTTTATTAGTAAAATACACGCTCAACGCGCTGGACTTTCCTCAACACTACCTATCAGAGGTAATTGATTTCAAAGATATTTGCCGTCTTTGTTAGATCAAGGAAAGTACCGAAGTGTTGCATATTTTCCAATGGTTGGGAGAGCCAATGCGTTGTGTTATTTTACATCATTGTTTACACTCCACCCTTTAAACCTGAAAACAAGCCTGAAATTCGGTACTAGAGGCCCAACTCGTTTATATCGTGGTGCTTAATTTTTCAGCAGAGGAACCTAGCCGTGCTTTTATTTTACAACGGAAATGAGTTAAATATATTTCATGATCATTCTGTATCCAGAAATCAAAGAAATAAACCATGAACACCGTTTATTTTCACTGTTGTTTAAAGTCATTTGAAATATCTTTTCCTTGAATATAGTTTGAATATGTAATATGGCTTTCATAGCAATAAATATTATAAAATTAGTCTCCGGGCTAGTACAGTGGCAACGCGTCGGCCTCTCATCCGAGGGGTCAGCGGGAAGTTGCAATTGTTGCCTGGAGGTTACTGCTGTGGCTGGGCACCACGGCGGGTAAGGACTAAGCTCAGCCGAGTCAGCACCAGCTGACACACGTTAGCGAGTCGGCATTAGTTGACACAGGCCGGGCTCTCCTCATGGGCATAGTCTGGGCGAGGCTCAGCTTCGCATATCGGATTTATCCTTATTATAAAATTTAAGAGCAATTTTGTAAAGTGAATGAAGTTAAATAAACATGCTCTTATAGAGCCTATAACATAACAAAAATTGTATGCCGTTACTGTAATCGGACAATGCATAAATCTTATATAGCCAGGCTAAAAGAAAAACACTAACCGTGGCAGCTCATAAATTAAGTATTGACATATTTGTGTACTTTATGCTTTTTGTGCTAATCTGTTTATAGTTAAAAATATGTTTTTCATCCATACAAAGGAGTATATTTAGAATCGTATTAACTCACTAGGGACCCAAATGTGAAACAGAGACAGAAGTAGGAAGAGAAAGAGAGAGAGAGAGGGGGGGGGAGGACAAGAGAGAAAAGAGAGGTGAAGGGAGAGAGGATGAGAGAGAAAAATAAGAGAGAGGGGGGGGGACTCAGGTCTTAGCTTAAAATTGTTTCTAGAATTGAGAGAGGGAGGGAGAGAGAGACATAGAGAAGAGAGGAAGTGAAGGAGGGGGAGAAAAAGAGAGAGAGCAGGCAAATTGTTTAAGGGGACATTTCTTGTGGGTCACTCTATAATGGTCTGTAGTACACTTCTGTCTACCGACAGAGCACTGACCAGAAACACGTTCACCATGAAGAAGTGTGCAAGGAAGTCCTTCATCCAAACAGTAGATGTATTTTACCCATCACGCTCGACGCTGGAGAATTTGAGGCCTGACACGAGTGCAGTTGTACATTGAAGGATACAGATAGGAAGAACTTGATTCGCCCAAGTGAGTCTGAGGATCCGCTGGAGACAACAGATATTGAATGCCTCCAGACTTTAACCCCCCCTAAGGAGAACCATCTTTCTGCAGTGGGGGAAGGGGCTTGAGATCCCAATGACCTGGCGAGCCGGACCAGAGGACTACCCATACTGGAGGGGTCACCAGTGAGGGATGAGACAAAATGGCTACCAGGTGCACGAAGACTTATGAGAGGGGATGGTGCACCCACCTAAGCTGTCAATGCCAAATCGGTATCACATAGGTCCTGCGACTGCAAACAGCACTGGGTGGTAATTGCATATATTTCATCACTACCCCTGTGGCTGTTGGGTGTCAACATGATCCTTAGATCACCCCACAGCGAGATGGTAGCCTGATCATTGAAGTGACCATCTGCATGCAATATGTGACATTCCTGGATGTCAAAGCTTAATCAGTGCATGGCTATTGTCTTTTCAAGACCTGATGAGGTATTTTGTGGAGAAACTGTTAGTGGAACTAAAGAATTTTAAGATAGTGGCAGTAAAGCATTTTAAGAAGAAAGTTGATGGGTATGGAAAATCGACACTTCTAACTTTTGAAATGTTTGTCCTTCTAAAATTGGTTAAGTTGGCACTGTACCATTTCAAGGAAAAAACAATATGCCCAACCCTATGCAGTGCTTCCACTGCTCCGATTATGGGCATGGATCCAACTCTTGCTGTCTTAGGGAAAATGGACTACCAAAAGTGTGTGTAAAGTGTGATATAACTGGTTATCAAGATGACAAATGTCCCGGTCCAGTATGCTGTTATCACTGCAAACCTCATGAAGCTTCTTCAAAGCAGTGTAAAAGGTACAATTTTGAAAAATATTCTTGAGGCAAAGGGTTATACCCATGTGCTGTTTGCACAGCTAGGTAAGTATTTTGCCTGTAATACTCACTCTACCTCATTTCCTCTCAGGTAAGGTTCCAGGGGCCTCACTGATGACAGCTCTATATACCACCACATCCTAAGGGGCCCAAAATGCCAGGCAGAATACCAGTGAACTAAAGGCTCAGGTCTGCCCATTTCCCAGGAAAAGGAATCCTGAGCCTGTCCAAAGGAAACCTGTGGAAAATGGTTTCACAGGTAAACAACCTTTCAAAAATTACTTCCAAGATGCTCGAACGGAAAAGGACAGGCCTTAACCACAGGTGCAGCCAAACACCTTATGAAAAGGTAGCTTGTCAGCCTGAAAACTGATACCTTGATCCAGTGGAACGGTCAGGGAATTCATGGAAAATTGGAGGAGTTGCAACATCGGATAGCTTCATGTAACCCAGTTTAGGTATGCCTACAAGAAATTATGACCAGGGAAAATCAGATTTCCCTGAGAGGACTCCAAATTCATAGAGGATTAGCAGTGATGCCATTACATCTACCTCCTTCTACATAATCTCAACATGGATGCTAAGGAAGATCTAATTGGGAAGTTGCCTTATCCATTTCTACTATATGCATGTTGGTATCAGTGGAAAGGACCAAGGCAGCTGCCACCCAGTCCTGTGATGCTTATTTGAATGTATAAAATTGTTGCATAAACATTATGCATAAATAAATTTTATTGTAAATATTAGTTTCCCTAAAAAAAATAATAAGAGCTTCTGTGTCACAATCCTCCCCAATACATTTTTCAGTGTATATGGGGACACAAGTACCTACGTCTTTGGTCTGAGAATGTACATATTTCCACCACATGTGAGACAGTAAATTTCTTTTGGCATTCCTCACAGTGTGCTTCACTTTTACCCATCATTGGCCAATGAGTCTTGTGTGCCCGATTCTCAGCCTTGTTAATACAGCTTCTACTTGCTGGTTGGGATAGATGCTGGTCACCCAACTGCCAAGGTCATCTCTAATCTCTCGCAGTTTGTTTCTAGAGGTATGCCTCCATTGTTCCCTCCATTTATCACGAAGACAACTCCTGATGCTGGATTTCAAGTCAGTGTGTGGGAGAGGAAAACGAGCATCACAGGGCTGAGCGGCAGCTGCCTTGGCCTTCTGATCAGCTCGCTCATTCCCACTAATACCAACATGTGCTGGTACCCCACACAGAGTTATCTTTTTACGTGCTGACATCAGTGCAAGCTGGATGTGATGAGTTTAAGCTCTTGATTGCTTGCAAGGCACTTCGAGAGTTACAATATATTGCAATAGACTTGTTCGTCATATATCTAGTCATCTTGACTACTGCAAGGATGTCATGTAACTCTGCAGTGAAGATCGAGACTGATAGAGTAAGACTGCCAAATGCAGTCTCCCTTCTGCCCACTGCTGCTAAGCCCACACCATTTTCAGATTTTGATGAACTATCAGTATATATTGCATCTGATCCTTGGATCAAATCCTAGACCAGCCCAACTTGATTGGTCCAAGGGGGGAATTGAGGAGTTCCAACAGCCAGAACTTTAGTGAGATATAAATTAAGATTTTCCACAAGATTCTTCATTTTCCTACTATAGGATCAGCTATTCTCAAAGGGGTTGAAAACCAATCAGGATGTAAGAGATCCCGGAATCTTTTGTAGTCTCGTGTAGTAAATCAGGTTCATGTAGTCCTGGTGTAATGAAAGAGGTGGTTCTCCACTCTCAGCATACAGGGACTCCACAAGTGGAGACCTGAAAGCCCCTGTACAGATTCTGAGAGCTTCATTATGAATTGAGTCCAATATCTGGAGAACAGTGGGAGATGCAGATGAATAAGCCTCACATCCATAGTCAAGTTTACTACGAATAAGTGCTCGGTAAAGCTACAGAAGCATTGTGCGGTCTGCACCCCAAGATAGGTGTGAAAGAACCCACAAAATACTAAGCGCTTTTGTAGCTTTCACCTTTAACTGTTTGATGTGAGGCACCCATGTAAGCCTTGAGTCAAAAATTAGACCCAAGTACTTCATCTCTTGAACAAAATGCAGTGGTTTTGCTCCTAAGTAGAGGCATGGAGTGTTGGCTCCATGCCTATAACCCTGGCAGTGGAAGTACTGCTAGGGTTGGGCACATATGGCTTTTCCTTGAGGTAGTACCCTGCCAACTTACCTGATGCAGGAAGGACTCTCCTCTTGTGAGGAGAACATGAGACTTGAACCCCAGGAATATTGCATATTGCACGCAGACGGTCACTCTCGTCTGGTGACGAAACCTCAACTATCAGGCTACCATCTCGCTGTGGAGTGATGCGAGGATCACGTCGACATACCTCAACTATCTTCTGATGTACTTCAAAAATAGTAAGATTCATGATAGATACGCCATTGATGATCTTCACTACTAGGTATTTACTATATGCTGTACATTCATATTTACCAGGTAAGATTTCCTCAATGGATTGAGGAGGACTTTACTCCTTCTTACCTGGTTTGGGAGTTTGGGAACCATTACGATTCCCATTCTTGCCCTTTGGAATCTGGTAAGGTTCCATAGTGACATGTGATGTTCCAACGTCCAACGAGGGGAAGCTATAGTTGGGGCACAAATTTTCCCAACAGCCACTGGGGTAGTGAGGAAATATACGCAGTCACTATTACAGTGCTAATGGTAGTCACGGGACCTATGCGCTACCGACTGGACAGTGCCTGCTTGACCCTAGCCATATTTGACCAGCTGATAGACTTAACCAGGCCTTGATCCAGCCACCCATCTAACCAGAATAGAGGACCAAGGATGTGTTGCTAGCTGCAGGGCGCAGCGTGCAGCATCGCTCAACCTCCAGGACTCCTGTCTCCTGGTAATACGGGACGCCACGCACGGCAAATACACGTGGAAGAGTTCTCCCTGGTCCAAGTTGGAATGGACCAGGGGTGGGTATACCATCCCTTTTCATAGGCCTTGTCTCATCCCTCACTGGTGACCCCTCCAGTATGGGAAGCCCTCTGGTCCGGCTCACCAGCTCATTGGGACCTCAAGCCCCCCACCGCGGCAAGGTGGCTTCTGTTTGGGGGTAAGTCAGAAAGAGTAAAAGTCTCGCTTAATTGCTCCTTAACAATTCAATATTGATATAAATAAAATTACTACACACCACGGTAATTATAGTCGCAGAGTGCATTGCATTCACTTATGTTATGAGGATGTGTGTTTATTTTTGTGTTGATCATTCAACTCGCAACCTGAGTTTGAACAAATTTGTGGTAATTTACCAGACATGTCCATTTGGAGCAGCGACCACTCCAGAATTCCTATTTATTCTCCTGTGTTGTCTGTGGGAATTTGTTTTATGTTCTGTCTCGTACTTATGCTTTCAGATCTGTACAAGAGACATTTATTTTTCTGGATTTGGTAATGTTGGTGATGAAAAGTTTTGTTACCGTAAGATGGGAAATCAGAAATTCAATATAACTTTGATGAAAGGTATTCTATGTTAGGTTCACTAAAGTATCATACAACAATGCTCCAGTGTAAGATGAAATCCATATAAATCGCAACCGGAAGCCTG
>NC_061824.1:15308723-15316223 GCF_019202785.1 Penaeus chinensis
AGTGATGTGTTTCTGTTTATTACAGATGATAATGTATTTCACTAATTAAATGGAAAACAGTGCCGGCCCTCTCCCTACAGGTTATAGACTCTCTTTGTGTTTATTTCTGTCGTATCTTATCTTATCATCCCTCTCTCTTCACATTTCATCCTAATGTCTCCCCCCTTCTCTCTTCCTCCTATGATTTTTTCTCTGCATCATCCATGTGTTTGTATCTCCCTCTATTACCCTTTCTCTCTCTCTCATCCTCTCTCACCTACCTCCTCCCCCTCGCTCGCTCTCTTTCCAGCTCTCTCCCTCTCACGGCCAGTTAATATTCCGAGCCTGTACTAAATATGCATACAAGGTCTTTGATGTTGTTCAGTGCAACAGTCGCTTTGATTCGCTGACATTTCAAAAGCGATGTAGTCAAAGTTCATGGAATTATTAAGTTCGTTTTCAAATGGGTGGACAATCGACGTGCAGTAATTGGACTGTATTGAATGTGGATTTCTTTTGATTAATCATTTTATTGTTCAAAGACCTGGTATCTGTGTGGCGGGGAAGTGTAATGGGAGAGCGCGGCGGCGGTGGGGTGTGGTAGGGCGGCAGTGACGGCGGTTGTAATGCTGATGGCATTAGCCGTTATCATAGCTAGTGAGTATGACCAAGCAGTATTGACACCTCAGGTAGACCGTCCTTTAGTTAACAACTTCAGTGTATGTATGAATATGACGTAAAAAGCTTTACGATGAGCCATAATTCAACCATGGCAGAAAATCTAGCTTTGATTTACTGCAACAATTGAAATGTGAAAAATCAGGCACATATGGTGAAGCATTTTTTGTGGTACCATGCCTCTTGTTTTCCCCAATTGCGTTATATATGATCTTCCTCTTGGCTCAGTTAATTTGCCTACACGCAGCAGTAACGCACAGTAATCATCCGCAGGTGAATACTCGAAATAATGACAAGGAAACAATGAATACTGCTATTAAAGAGAGGATCTTTATGTATGATTGCCCAATTCGGAAAACATCCGAAGAATTTGTGTTTCACCTGAGCAGGAAAGAGGCAGTTTACGAAAGCCCGGCTGTTGTGGGAAGCCCCATTAGGACGACGCTTTTAATAGTGCAATATACCACAAGAGAAATTTGAGGGAATATCGAATTAAGGATAGTACTGACATCCATCGCTATAGATCGATATAATGAGATGCCTTCGTTTGTATGAACACTGGAGACAAGAGCTGTTATTGTACCGCGTGGTATGGCAGCTGGCATGTCGGCAGCAAACATAAACGAATGCATCGAAAACGCCGGTGTTTTGGAACTCTTTTCACTCATGCCACTCAGCGGAGGAAGTTCTTGCCAGGGGCGCGAGAGGTTACGATAGGTAAGGCCATTTTAGTCATAACGATTGAGCAGTGACTAACCAGACTGTGGATAAAAACGTCAGTGTTACTGCATTGACAATCATATGCGATTTTTTTTACTGTGTAAATTGGTTACATACTCAATGTTCACAGAAAAGTGTTTACCGTTTATCTCATCAGAAATCATATCCCTATCCTTATTATTGTTTTTATTGTTATTGCTGTTATTTTTTGTTCCATATGAAAAAAAAAAAAAACTATTGCGTTCGAACTTATAATCGTTCTCGTCAGTAATGAGGATTATCATGATGAAAACAATCATTAATATCACTATTGATATAAGAAGGATTATTACTGCTCTTATTCTTAGCCTTACTTTTATCTTCCTAATTATTCTTACTATTATTCTTATTGCTGTTGCTGTTGTTGTTGTTATTATCATTATCAATACTATTATTATTTATATTATTATTTTTACTGGTATTATTTTTACATAGGCTATTATTATCATTACAAATTATATAATTATTGTTATTATTATTAATAATATTATTGTTGTTATTACTATTGTTGTTATTATTATTATTGTGTTATTGTTATTGTTGTTATTATCATTATTATTATCATTATTATCATTATTATCATTTTTATTATTATGATTGTTATTATTATTATCATTATTATTATTACTATTAATATTATCATTACAGATATTATTATCATAACAAAAACAATTATAATTATCATTATCATTATATTATTTTATTTTATTATTATCATTATAATTGTTGCTGTTAACATTATCACAACAATCTTTAGTCTCATCATCATCATCATCATCATCACCGTGATTCACCATCATCCCCGTCACATCACATCACATTATCGTCATCATCATCATCATTGTCATCGTCATCGTCGTCGACATCACCGTGATCATCATTATCATCATCAGTAGCAACAGCAGCAGCAGCTTCATCAACATCATTATTAATAGTCTTATTATCATTATCGTTTTCTTTATCATTAATGTTATCATTATTTCTATTCTTATTGTAATAATTATCACTGTTATCATTATTATTAATATTATTAACATCATTACTAATATAATTGTTATTATTATCATTATTATTTTAATTGATTGTCATTATTAGTATTATTACTATTATTATTATCATTATTATTATCATTATTACTATTATTATTATTATTATTATTATTATTATTATTATTTTTAACATCATTATTATTGTAATTTTCATTATCATTATTAATGTTATCATTATGATTGTTTTGTTGTTATCATTATTATTAATGGTATTGTTATTATTGTTGTTGTTTTGTTATCATTTTTATTTTTATTATTATTATTATCATTATTGTTTACTTTTATAATTTTCTTATTCTTATTCTTATCATTTGTAGTATTAGTATTAATATCATAGTAGTAGTATTGGTATTACTATTTTTACTATTGTTATTATTATGCTATGATTTTTTTGCTATGATTATCATTATTATTATTATTATTATTATTATTATTATTATTATTATTATTATTATTATTATTATTATTATTATTATTATTATTGGTAGTAAAACCCACAATGCAAAACTAGATTTCTTGAAAATGGGTCTCATTTTCAAGAAATCTAGTTTTGCATTGTGGGTTTTGTTTTTACCACAGTATCAACACGGAAGAGGGTTTATTTATTATTAATATTATTGTTATTATTATCATCACCATGATTATCATTATCATAATTGATATTATTATTATGATTTTTATTATTATTATTATTATCATTATTGTTATTATTATTATTAGTAGTAGTAGTAGTATTATCATCATCATCATTATTGTTATCAATATTATTATTATTATTACTATTATTGATTGATTGATGTTAGTAGTTGTTAGATATTAGATTGTTGTTAATGTTAGTAGTAGTAGCAGTGATATTATTATTTCTCTTAACACTTTTAAATAATATTATTAAAATCATTACTAGTATTAATATAATTTTAAGTCATTATTAATATCATAATTTCCATTGTATAATATTATTATCATCATCGTCATCAACATCGTAGGTAGTGTTAGGATTAGTATTACTGATACTATTATCATTATTGTTGTTATTATTATCATTATCATTCTTCATACTGTTGCTGTATCATTATATTTATATATGTATATCTTGTTATTATCCTTTTTAATGTTATTATTGCCCTTATTTATTATCATTATAGTATTATCATTATTATCAAAAGTAGTGTCATTGTTAATATTATTACGATTTTTGTCAGTTACCATATTTATTGTCACTATTAATATTATAATCATCGTAACTATCATTTTTATTAAGATGATTATTATTATTGTTGTTGTTATTATGATTCTCATAATTCTTTATTATTCTTTCATTATCATTATTATTATAATTATTATTATTATCATTATTATTATTATTGCTATTATTATTATTATTGCTATTATTATTACTGCTGCCACTATCATTATAATCATTATCATTATCATTATTACTATTATTGTTATCATAATGTAATGATAATAAATATTATTACCATAATCATCAATATTATTTTTACTATTATCTTTGTTATCATTATTATTATTGATACTATTATCATTATCACATTATTATTATTGTTATTATTATTATCTTTATTATTATTATTTTCGTAATCATCATTATCATTATAAATATTACTTGATGCCATGTTGACATCATGTAGTTGACTGGGTCTTTATACCGGGGTGGCTGACCAGTGATCCTTCTCCAAGGGAGCAGTTTTTAGGTAATCAGTGTTGGTGGCTCTCAACCCACCGTCATATCGACGATAGACTCACCCGCTACCATTTCTAGGTTTGATTTAACCAACTTTAACAAATCCGTGCCTGTGTTCATGCGCGCGCGCGGGCGATGTATGTGCATACACACTCACATGCGCGCAATGTGCGTGCAGACTACCACGGATTTTATTATTATTATTACTGTCAATATAATTATGATCATAATCATAACGGTTACCATTATTATTATTATGATTATCATCATTGTTATTGTCACTTTTATTTTTATTATCATAATCGTTGTTATCATTGCCAAAATACTACCACTATCCTTATTATCATTAGCCTTTATGTTTTTATTATCATTATCATTATCATTATTGTTAATATCATTATCATTATTAATATTGTTATTATTATAACTCTAATTATCATTATTATCATTAGTAGTAGTAGTATTGTGATAAGAATTACTATCATTGTGATAATTACTTTTATTTATAATATCAAAATGATAATCGTCATTTTCATAATGATAATAATAATGATAATGATAATGGTAATGATAATAATATTGTTATTATTATCGTTTATTATCATTCTTTTTATTACTATTATTATTTTATTGGTTTCATTGTTATTGCCATTGTTATATCATCATCAACATTATTATCATTATTACCATTACTATAATTCTATCATCGTTATCATCATTATCTTTACCATTATTATTGATGTTATTGTTGTTATTATTATTATTATTATTATTATTGTTATTAGTTACTATTATTATTATTGTTATTATTATTATTGTTGTTATTATTACTATTGATATTAATGGCTTAATAATTATTAATATTATCATCATTAAGATTTTGATGGTCATCATTATCATCATCACTGTTATATTTGCTTTTGTCGTTGTTCTTACGAATATAATCGTCATAATCATCAACATCATCATTGATATCATTATTATCATTATTATTGTTATTCTTAATATTATTGCTAATACTTTTATTATTAATATCATCAGTAGAGTCATTATTAACACTATTATTACTATATTTATTATTATGAACATTATTTGTATTTATTGTTACCATTATAATCATAATAAACATTATTATTATTATTATTATTATTATTATTATTATCATTATTATTATTATTATTATTATTATCATCATCAGCAGCAGCAGCACTATTAATGTGAGTATCTTTACTATTATTGTTGTTGCTATTACCATTATAATCATCGGCAGCAGCATCATTGTTATCAGCGTCATTATTATTATCATTATTATTGTTGTTATTATTATTACCATTAGCATAATTGTTATTATTTTTATGATTAGTATTGTTATCATTGTTATTGCTGTGATTTTTACTTTTATTCTCATAATTATCATTATTGATATTGCTATCAATATCATAATCATCATCATTGTTTTTTAGTTATTGTTATCATTGTTATTATTATTATTATCATTATTATCATTATTATTATTACTATTATCATTATTTCTATTATTATAATAATTATTATTATCAATAATGATAATATCATTATTACTATTATCATTATCATTGTTGTTATGATGATATCAATTCCAGTGTTAACGGTAATGAAGATGATGAAAATGAAAATCATGTTATAAAAGTAATTTTAATATTGATGATGATGAAGATGATGATGACAATAATAATAATAATAATAATAATAATAATAATAATAATAATAATAATAATAATTAGTATTGTTCTAATGGTAGTAATGATATTAATTATAACAATACTAATAATGATAATGATATTAACGATTATAATGATATTAATAACAATGATCAGATAAAAAGTGATAATAATAGTTCAATAATAATGATATCAATGATAGTAACATCAATGCGGATAATATTAATAATGATAATGATAATGATGATAATAATAATAAAAACAAAAATAGTAATAAAATAATAATGATAATAATAATAATGATAATAGTAGTAGTAGCTATTATAATATGATAATGATAACAATGATACTAATAATTATAAGAATCATAGTAGTAATAATGTTAAAGACAATAATTATAAAAATCTTAACGATTTTAATAATAATAATTCTAATGATTTTCATGATAATAATAATACTATAAGCGATAATCAAAATAATGATAAAGATAGTAATAATAATTATAATAATAAACAAGATGATAATGATAATTACAATAAAGTCATTAAAATATCAGTGGTAATAATAATTATGATAATGTTAATAATGATTATTGTTATTATCATTATCATTATAAATATTATCATCCTTACCATCATTATCATTATTATCATTACTATTGTTATTATCAGTATTGTTTCTATCATAATTAACATTACTAGTAATAGTAATATCCTCATTATTTCCATTATTGTTATCACTGACATCATTATCATTACTCAATGATAATGATGACAGAGATAACAATAATGGAAATAATGAGGATATTACTATTACTAGTAATGTTAATTATGATAGAAACAATACTGATAATAACAATTGTAATGATAATAATGATAATGATGGTAAGGATGATAATATTTATAATGATAATGATAATAACAATAATGATCATAATAATTAACAATAATAATTATTATAAAAATAGAAATGGTACTAATGCTTATTATAACATTAAATGACAATAAAGTAATATAATGATAGTGATTATGATACTGTTAATCGAGTAATAATAATGTTAATATTAATAATGCTGTGAATATGTTGATAATGCCAATTCAAATAATAGCAATGATAATGATGATAATACAATTTATTAATAGTACTCATTATTATTATTATTAATATTTTATTATATAAAAACAACAATGGTAGGGAAGAGTATGATGTTAATTGTAACAAACATTAGAGTAATAATAACATTGATGATAAGAATAATAATAACGATAATGTAAATAATGATATTGATATGAATACGAATAATGATAATGATAGCAATAATGATTACATTAATTGTAATATTGTTGTTTTAATATCATTATCTTAATAGTTATTGTTATTATTGTTGTTATCTTTAGTAGTAGTATTGTAATTATCATCAGTAGTAGTAGTATTCTCGTTACCATCATTATCATTATCATCATCATCTTCATTATTATTAGATTATTACCATTGTTATCATTATTATTGTTGCTGATATTATTATCATTATTATTATAATTATTATTATTATTACTATTTTTATTTTTATTAAAACTGATATTGCTATTGTTATTAGTATTAACACTGTTGTTATTATTGTGTTGTTATT
>NC_061824.1:15333723-15336223 GCF_019202785.1 Penaeus chinensis
GGTTTCCTTCTCTGCCCGAAGCCCATGCCACTCCTCTCCTAATGTTGTTCTTTATTCTCGCTCTCAGAACCTTCCGAATCATTTTTATGTAGTTATGTAGACTTATTAATGTGCGTATCGTTCTGCATTCTGTTGTCCCAGGCTTCTTTGGGATTGGAAACTGGTTTCTCCATTTCTGTAGGGATTGTCTCAGCATTATCGATTTTGTTAGCAAGTTTGGTGAGATGATGCACAACATAGTCTTCAAGAACTTTGACCATCTCTCCTCATTCCATCAATCCTGGACTTTTACCGCTTGCCATGGTACTTATTGCAGTTTCATCTTTACTCTGTTGAAATTGGTGGACCGTCCATAGATTTTGTAATTTCCTGTATTTGTCCTTTCTCGTCGTCAAGCAGCTTCCCAACATAGTCAATCCCACCTCTCGAGTACTTCATCTATTTCCATGGTTATTTTAACATCTTTATTCCTAACGCCCTTTCTGTTTCGATTTAGAATTAGCTGTTAGTTCTCCAACATTGGCTTACACTTAACCACTGCTTCTGTTATCACGATTATTATTATCATCATTGTTAATACTGTTGTTGGGGGTGTTAATTTTTTCGTTGTAATTAATATAATTATTTTGATTATGATTAGTAGTAGTAGTAGTAGCATCATTACCATTATCATTATAGTCATCATCGTCATCATCATTATTATTGTTACTACGGTTATCAAGATTATTCTTGTTATTATCATTATAGTTATTATCAATTATTGATATTACCATTATCGTCACAAGTTATTATCATTTTTGTTATTGTTTCCGTTATCATTATCATTATCAACAACACAAATATTTTCATCTTCATCATTTTCAGTCCCCGTAGAGCTCACCGAAGATTCGTCTCGTTACCTACTTTCCATTGTTCTATGTAGAATTATTCAGCTATTAAAAGCATGATAAGTCATATTAAGTTTGAATCCCGTGATCAAAGGTAATTTTAGTCTCGTATCGCAAGTGAATATGCTAATGGTAATTGATATTAATTACAGGCAGTTGGTAGAGCCATCCAACACTCTATACACACAGACAAGCAGACACACAAGCACACTGTGTAACACGTGACAGTCTCTCCAGTGACTGGCAACCTCTGCCCTAGTTTAGCCTTGGTTTGGCGCAACTTGGGAAGGAATGGTAACAATTGAATCAGCTGAACTTGCCTAGCTTCTGGGAGACAGAGGGAGGAAAGGAGGGGAGAAAAAATATAGAAAGGGAGAGAGAGGGGAGATGGAAAGGAGAGAGCGAGAGAGAGAGAGAGAGAGAGAGAGAGAGAGAGAGAGAGAAAGAAAGAGAGAGAGAGAGACAAAGAAAGAGAGAGAGAGAGAGAGAGAGAGAGAGAGAGAGAGAGAGAGAGAGAGAGAGAGAGAGAGAGAGAGAGAAAGAGAGAGAGAGAGAGACAAAGAAAGAGAGAGAGAGAGAGAGAGAGAGAGAGAGAGAGAGAGAGAGAGAGAGAGAGAGAGAGAGAGAGAGAGAGAGAGAGAGAGAGTGTGTGAGTGAGTGGGAGAGAAGGTAAAGTCGAGAAAAAGAACAAGTGAAAGAAAGAGAGAAAGGAAGAAGAATGTCTCTATGTAAGTAACATCCAGGAAAACAGCAGAATGAAAATCAAGCGTTACTTGTCACCGGAAAGCGAATGAGGAGAAGGAAGAAGACAATAGGAGGGGGAGGGGAAGAGAAGGAAACGCAAACACTACTCCTAACACACCAATAATGATATTTTCGAATGCTGAAATGTTTAGAGTTCACCCGCACACCCAGTTAGGCTCTTTTCCCGTTCTTTCTTGTTTCCCTCTGTCGGCTTACTTCTTGATTCAATCTGCATTCAAAATAGACGACATCCTCTCCCACGTGGAGTGGATGAGGTAAGCTTCGATTCACTAGCAGAAATCAGCGAATTTCAAGGTAAAAATACAACATTAAAATTTATTTCAGTTGCCAATTCTTACGAATTTCCTTATCCTTTTTTGAATTGTTTTTCATTTCTTTTGATCTCATTGTTTACTTTCTTTTTCAAATATTCTTCTTTCCTTGACTCGAAGAAAATGTTAGGAAAACGCACACAAAAGCACGTTATGAGGAACGGAAAAAATAATCGACGGCATAAGTTACGGATTTAGAAAAAAAACAAAAAAACATAACCATTTCTGTTCTACCTCTTGTTCGATCTTCTTTAATTATTCCTCTATGTAATCATCAGCTCCATCATCAATATCAACAGTGTTAGTAACAATGACAATACAATTATGATAATGGTAATAATAATTATAATATTGATAATGATAATAAGATAATAATAGTGGTAGTAGTGATAATAATGATATAAATAAAATTAATACTGATAATAACAATGTTAATAATGATAATAACAATAATAATGTTTACAATAATACTAATTACATTAATGATAATAATACCAATGATAATGGTAATAATAGTAAAAATAATAATAATAATAA
>NC_061824.1:15341223-15343723 GCF_019202785.1 Penaeus chinensis
TCCAGTCCAGCATATTTCTACCCTGACCGTTAATTATGGGCTTTGAACATAGATCACTTTAGAACATTTTCTTTCTTTCTCAATTGGAGACAGAGTTTCTTTGGGTTGCCGTTTATTTCTTGGTAAGGTTTTCTCAATGTTAGTTTATCTTCTGTTCATATTTCAATATGATATAGCCCTTCTGTGGCTTTACCGAGCACTTATTCGTAGTAAACTTGACTATGGATGTGAGACGTATTCATTTGCAACTCCCACTGCTGGACTCGGTTCACAATGAAGCTCTCAGAATCTATACAGAGGCTTTCAGGTCTTCATCTGTGGAGTCCCTGTATGCTGAGAGTGGAGAACCACCTCTTTCATCACACCGGGAATACATGAACCTGTGTGATGAACCTACATGAGACTACACTAAATTCCGGGATCTACACCCAGATTGGTGTTCAACCCCCATGAGGATAGATAGCTGATCCTATGGCATGAGAATGAGGAATCTTGCAGAAGATCTTGATTTAAATCTCACTAAGGTTCTGGCTGCTGGAACTCCCCAATTCCCCCCTTGAACCAATCAAGTCCAGCTGGATTTGGATTTGGTTGGAATTGTGAAAGGAGAAGATCCAAAGCAGAAGTCAGAGAGAGATTTCAACACACTTAAGTACCAAGGATCATATGCAATTAGAACATAATACTTATGCTTTGATTTTAATATAATATTTATTGTTATTTACAAGACATTTATTGATAATTTTTTATCATTTTAAATATTCTAACATTTCAGTCTAGCAAGGTGTTCGCCGCCAATAATCTTAGCTGTTGATGCGGCAGATAATTTTAAATAAACAGTCAATCAATCAATTCAATCAACCACAGGCAGTATGAAGGAAAGACGTTGAAAAAAACCCAGTCTGCAAACATGCTAGGATCCAAGCTAAATGTGGTTATGTTACAGGAAGGACTGGTAATCATCACAGAGGACAGCATACATTCCACTAGGGCTCTGAAAGAAGGAAGATGAAAGATGGAATAATGCAATACCGCATTGATATAGATGTATAACAATCCTCCTTGACCTGGCCTCGAACCTAGGTCACTCCGGGTATGAGACCGGAGGGCAAGTGGAAGATAAGGAAGAGTGTTGCTCCCTACTCATTCCAGCCAGATCCAAGAATCCCATGACTCATAATCTACCCTTACTGATGATGGGTCATCTGTACTGGGAACTTATAAAGGTCCCATGGCTAGTTCCATGTCTGGAAAATGCAATTCTAACCCACTGCTGCCATCAAAAGACAGTGGTGTCTGGTTGAATACGTGTTCAATGGAGAATATAGATTTTTCCTTAGGTAAAGATTAATCGGCAGTG
Organism: Penaeus chinensis; assembly: GCF_019202785.1. Taxonomy (NCBI): domain Eukaryota; kingdom Metazoa; phylum Arthropoda; class Malacostraca; order Decapoda; family Penaeidae; genus Penaeus; species Penaeus chinensis. The sequence goes on from NC_061824.1 coordinate 15,342,584, forward strand.
AACAGTTAGGTTTCAGGCCTACAGCACGCTGCCACCACCCCATTACTTGTGTTGTGTGTGTGTAGGTGTGAATGTTGTTTAAGAGAAGGGGGAAGGAAAATGCAGAGTGTGTGTTGAATGTATGAGTGTGTGGACTGAAAGGGGAGATAGCATAGACTGAGCGTCTGTGTGGACATGATTAGAAAAAAAATGTAAGATTATAGAATATTCTTCTTCCTTTCAGTTGATCATCCGCTTCCTGGAAGCGGGAACCCAGTTGTAGTAATTTCAGTGGTATTCTTTGTCTGTTCTCTTTAGATGGATTGTAAGAGATTAGCTTGAATATACTCAGTTTGATCTCTAGCCTTTTTAAAGCCTTTCAGGGATTGCGAGATATCAAAGAAACCAGCATTATGTGCTATTTAGGGGACCCGAGTCTGAGAAGTTGAGTTTTTAAGCACACAACCTTAATTTTCTGATTGGGACTGAGTAAAAGCTCTAAGATAGTACACTGTTTATTAAGGAGTTCGTTGCACTCACGAGGGGGTTACACAGGTTAGTCAGTCATGCAAAGTAGTTGCAGATGCGTGAATCATCAATTTAGCGGGGATAATGCACATGAAACCAACACCAGACGTACAGGTACGCAGGAAACTATCGTTAGTAAGTAATGCTAAACATTCTGACACAAGCGGTACTTTTTGAAATACAGTTAACGCCAGGAAACTGTTGATACCCCTGATTTTCCCTGTACTTTTGGGTATATGTAGCTTATCACGAATTAATATAAATTCACAGGTGATTTACATGTTCTAATACTTTGTCACAAATCAGTTAGCAATTATCCCTAACCTTTAGTAAGACAACCTCCTCAAGGATTTCAGCATAGCTGTTGCCAGTTAATCAGCCAGGTCCGACAAACGTCAATTCCCCGACACCACTCGCATGCATCCACCCAAACCACCCTGTGATCACATTCTCTGGTTCAAATCTGTTTAATGATAACAATGTATTAGATGCACAAAAAGACATGTATAAAAATGTTTTAGCATTCAATTTTATTGATACAAATATTTTTCTTCATTAAATCGAGTGAAGAGAAGTTGAAAATCGGAGGGAAGACGGTGATGTCATTATCTACCTGGTATTGTGTCGACGCTA
>NC_061824.1:15361223-15366223 GCF_019202785.1 Penaeus chinensis
ACTAAGGGCCTCTTCTGCACCGCCAACCCAACTGTTAATGTTAACGAAAAGTCTCAACAGTTCGGCGAGCTGTTCGGCGAGCTGTTATAGTTTTGCTGCCAATTCTGTCCAAGTGTGACGTCATTGTTATGGCTCCGCCCATCGTCTGCAATGTGCATGTGCAGAGCATATTCTACTCCGAAAAATGTCCGTTAGGGATTATATTTTGGATTAATGCCTGTCTGTTGTAAGTTAAGATTATAAGTAGAAAGAATTCATATACTGTTATACATTTATTATTTGTTAAGATTGCGAGGAAAGAACCCGAACATGTTAGATAACTCTGAACACAAGTACTACTTTGGTACTTTTCTCTCAGTAAATACCGTGTTTGAATGAATTCCACTCAACTTCCTCTTCACACATACCTTCCGTTTTTGTTCTTTTTATTATAATTGTTTTGTTTTTTTTATGTAAATAATGGTTATGGATGAGCATTACAGAGATTCAAATGAAAAAGTTAATCTTAATATTTAACTGTATGACCAGCATTTCTTCAGAAAAAGTCTTTATAGGCGGATATTTTCTCGAATGATTGGAAACGGACAAGGCTGACGAATGCTCTTCCCATGGAAAGACTTCGCTCTCTCCAACCTCTGGAAAGTTAATATTTACAGAGCAAAACAACAGTATGGAAGCGCAGGAGACACGATTATTACTGGTTATTATTGATTATAATTAATGTTATTATTGATGTAATTAATAAAAGATAACGTAAATTGAATATAGATGGGGTTTATTATTTACAATGATTCCATTTTAACACTGAAAACAATGATGATATCAAGATAATTAACGAAAAATATATTTTGGACGTGGGCAGCGTTGCGCTATTGTACTTTCAATGCAGAATGGTTAATAATCCTCATAGGAAGAAAAGCCTAACTGTTACTTGCTTTTAGATTGTACTACCACATACATAATTTTATAAGTGTAGTTAATCCATTTTGCACTTTTTTCCTTTATGAACTGGAATTCCTTTAATGAAGAGCATGGCAGTCACCGAGATCTCCCTAAAAGTAGGGAGGTCTCGGAATATCGTTACTAACGTAATCTCTAATTACCATCATCAACCTAAGCCCATGGACTTCATATCTGGAGTGTAAGAGAATTCAAATCACGAAAAAAAGACTTTTACTGTTGCCATGAAGATGAAAGATTATTGGTTGTTACATAGAAAGATAGTGCCAGTGTACTATTGTTTAATTAATAACACACATAAATACGCACGCACCGACGCACACACACACATTTATAAACATATATGTGTGTATATACATATACATATATGTATATATGTGCATATTTATTTTATGTATATACTGTATATGCTTTATGTAGACATATACAAACGGTATATATATAAACATATGTCTAAACATATATTTCTTTATATATATACATACAAATGCACATACACATGCACACGTATGTGCATATATATATATATATATATATATATATATATATATATATATATATATATATATTGATATCAATATATATTGATATATTTATTTATTTATTCAGGTATACATATATTTTTTCTATATATACATAGACACATACATGTGTTTGTGTGTGTGTGTGTGTGTGTGTGTGTGTGTGTGCATATGCGTGTGCGTGTGCGTGTGTGTGTGTGCGTGTGCGTGTGTGTGTATGTATGTGTGTGTGCATGTGTGTGTGTGTGTGTGTGTGTGTACGTGTACGTGTGCATATATGTATATATACATATATATTATATATACATATATATGTATATATACATATATACATATATACATATATATACATATATATATATATATATATATATATATATATTCATTAGTCAGATTGATTTTAAGACATTTTTGTAAAATTGTTATTCGTACTCTAGAAGATTTGTTTACTTTGTTCCCATGGTGGTCTATATGAAGTGAGAATGTATAACAGTTTTCCAGATTACTTCATACGGCTGGCAGTGGTACCATTATCCAATCAGCATCTAGGACGTGCGGTGACGTCATCACCTCCCTAGTCTGGCTGCGGAAAACTATGTAACCATTTCATATCACCTGATTTCTTAGAAGATATACTTATGTTGTATCCTATATTTGGAATGCAGTATCACATGGCCGCACATCAAATGTAGCAATGCCTTTCCACGCCCAAGCTGTAAGCCAGTGTGGCAGGCGAATAGATAAAGGACTGTGTAATTGTTCCTTTCCTTTAACTGATGTAGTACTTATCATAATAATGTTATAGCCAAAAATTCAAATGTAATACCATTATACAATGTTATGACCATGCATCTAATGTACCAAAGCTTGCCCATGCCTGTTTCAGTTAGCTAGGGTGGTGAATAAAGGGGCTAAACTAAACTAAAAAAAAGTTGTTCCCTCTCTTTCCTAGTGCATATGATGTGATTCCTCACTAAGGTTTCTCCTGTCTTTTTACCTATTTTGGCATTAAAATCTCTAATGATTATTGTGAAATGGGGTTTTGCTCTCTCACGGGCTAAATGAACACCTTCATAGAAGCCCTCTATTTCTTCGTCACTGTGGTTGCAGGTTGGAGCACAGACTTAAACAAACCAAGTTGTACCTATTGTTTAGATTTATTGTTACGGATGAAGCCACTCTTTCGCTTATACTATAGAATCCCATGATATTGTTTTCTAAACATTTGTGAACTGAGAAATCAACCCCTAATTCCTGCTTGCTACCCCAGGGTTTACCTTTCCAATAGAGCACGCATCTATCATTTAGTATCTTCTGTTCTTCACCTAGACTTCTAACTTCACAGAGTCCTACAACACCCCATTTAATGAGTTCCCTAAGTAATGCTAGTAAGTCGGATTCAGTTCTCATTGTCCTTATATGTGCAAAGGTTCATCAACGTTGGGCTTTAACTGGAATATTTTAGCACCCTCTGCCGCCGTAACCAGGGGCTCCTTCGCCTCCGGAGAATGAGGGCCGTTGCTCTGTTTGTGTAGTCAGGGTTATATATCCGCATGTACACCTAGTGCAGACCTAGTTGTTCACTCGCAAATGCCCTAAGTAATACACATATGTTCATGCACATGCAAGCATACACCTTTACATATCATTCTATGCATGAGATATGCATATATACTCCTACATTATACATAACTACACACATGCACATGCATACACATATATAGATATGCACACATCATATGCGTATACATGTGTATACGCACCTACATATATGCAAACACACACTCGTACATATCTTGTACACGCACGTATGTCTATACATACACACACATATATATATAGCCATATATATACTTAAGTACACGTGTATGTGCACATATGTTTATGAGTGCACCAACACATATATGCATATATACACAGACATACTTATATAAATATATATATGAATATACACTTATACATATATACATACATACATACACTTAATGTACACACAACTACACATACATACATATACATACAGGCAATACATATACAAACATATATATACACATATGAATATATACACACATATGCACAAATATACATATCTACGTGTATATACACATGTATACCCTCTGTACAAGCACGGGTGCATAAACATACACCTTGTACTCTTACGCATAATTATAACTGTACATGCACAAACATAACCGTGAACACATGCCCTGCATACACCTGCCCGCATTACATGCATACGTGCCCATATATAAGTCTAAACGCGCATGTGCATTCCTTCTCTTGCATACACACATGGACACGTATGCACAAACACGCATACGCCTGCGCACTTTCGTGCATACGCGCTCATACTCGTGCACAAATGATTGAATAGTGTCTGCCTGAGCGCACATACGCACTCCATTATAATGAGCCCAAGCATTGTAATGTGCATAAATTGTAGGTTTGCAGCTTGAAGGAAGGAGAAGGAGGATTTAGGATGATATTCAAATGGATAAGGATGGGGTTTGGTGTTAGAGAAAGTTAGAAAGATAATTTTGTATCTGGCAGTTTTTCAGAGAGGTGAGGCAATCCTCAGCGGTTGCTAAGCCTATCGGCGTGCGCCCTTGGCCGGGGGTCTGCGTCTGGCACTAGATTGAGGTGCCATCACTTCATTTACACTTTGTTAATGCATAGTTTATCTGGCAGCACAGGGATGCTACTGGAAGCCCTCACCTAAATGAACGAGTCGTGCATGCGATCGTCAATGTGAATCCGAGTCACTAAGGGTCACCAGTGCAAATATTTCAAGAGATATTAGATTATGAGCTTTCCATATCCCTTATGTTATGGGTGGATTGTAAAAACCCACTGTGGCGGGTGGGTGGTGCTCCTGACAGGTGCTGTGGTTGGGACGCGCGTGGCTTAATCGTCATTGAAGGTCAGTGGTTGACCTTACTTGATGGATTGCCCTTGATTTTGTAAACGGAGATTGCTAAGCTTAGTATTTTTAGTAATAATGAAACTATTAATGTGTATAAACCAATAACTACACTTATATCTTCATGGAATCATATTATTTCAGGCCTTTAATCAATTTATTCCAGATTTCTTCAAAACCACAATGACCATCAGCTTGCGGCGGCGATAAGAATACCAGTATTACATAGAGAAAATCTCACCGTTTATTTTCACAAGCCGTTTAAGAACGAGTTTCGTTTGGTCTCAAAACTTCAAAAGTTCACTTTTTATCTCCAGCGGGGGTCGAACCCGCGGCCTCTGGATTAGAAGTCCAGCGCGCTATCCACTGCGCCATGGAGACGGGTACAGGAGGGGAGCTTGTACACCAACAAGTACGGCTTGTGCTGTTTGGTTTCGCGACAGTTAGGCAAATTTAAATGCGACGAAATAAGATTAATCAACGTTTTTATCTTACTTTAGAGTAAATGTTGACAATTACACATGCTAAATCTCTGCAAACACAAAATATAATTCGTGATTTGACGAAACCTTAGTGGTAAAACAAAACTTGCCACAACA
>NC_061824.1:15368723-15371223 GCF_019202785.1 Penaeus chinensis
CCAAACTCTCTTGTGTGTGTGTGTGTGTGTGTGTGTGTGTGTGTGTGTGTGTGTGTGTGTGTGTGTGTGTGTGTGTGTGTGTGTGTGTGTGTGTGTGTGTGTGATCATATATATATGTATATATATATATATAAATATATATATATATATATATATATATATATATATATATATATATATGTACACACACACACACATGTGTGTGTGTGTATGTATATATATATATATATATATATATATATATATATATATATATATATATGAATGTATGTACGTCTCGAACTCCCTCGTAAGGGCTAGGACGGTGCCGTCTTTCGAAGGGCCCGAGTGCATGCCCTTCGTGTCGATCTCTGACCGCCGGAGCAGGATTCGAACTCGCGCGCTGGTGACCGACCCTCATCCCCGTCCGCGCGCGCCAAGGCTTCTTTCACACGAGGCAACTAGTGTCCGCCTCCTGTGAAAGAAGCCAGACGCTGGTATCCGCCACCGGTGTAGCTGTGTAGTGACATGGCATGGTAAAGTGAGTGGTGACAAGGCGTGATGGTTTAAGAGTCTGTAGAGCCTCAATATAGTGTCAGTGAGTGGTTGGGAAGTGATTGTGGTTAAACGGCGGGGATGGTTCCATATTGACTTAGAGCCACGTGGCAAGCACTCACGTGGTCTTTTTGTCTAATGGCTTCCACAAATCGTGCTTATGTACATGTCATAGTGCAATATTAGTGGTGGTGGACTTATTCCACTCTGGTATGATATGGTACGCCCATGGAGGCGCGGTGTCAGCTCGCCACGCCCGCAAGGCGAGGCGGTCTGAGTGAGAGCTTGAGGTGTTGCCTGTCTTCGGCTCTGATTTTCTGAGTGTTCACAAAATATTCACTAAACATAAGGGATATGGCAACACTGCTCTTTCTGTTTTATTGCAGTGTAAGGGTCTTGTGGTCACAGGTCTGGTCGGGGACACTGGATATGTCAATACAATTAAATCATGAACATTGGATAACTACAATATTGTCAATAATAATGATTGCAAACATAGTGATTGAGAATAAAGAATTTTATAACATTTTGAGTATAATCAAGATATAAGTACACGTGTAGTTATAAATTATTTGACGGTAAGGGTCGGAATCGCTTGCTCCGGGGGCACTTCTAAGGTCGGCGGCCTAAGGAGCTTGTTCGCTCAGGTCACTGTTCCGAAGCGCAGGTGGTCTTGACAGGAGCAGCAGTGGTGATCAGCCACAAAACTCATCAATCGTTCCACAGGATCGCTTGTGAAGACACAGTTAACTTGTCAAGCGCCGTGTCAGTCGTAAATGACACGCACACCGGTTGAAAAGATTCAGGACCAAGTTGATGGCGAGGAGAAAAGGATTGAGCGGAGAATCGTCAGAACGAAATCTTCGAAGGATCAGGATCACGTCGTTGGCGGGAGGATTCGTCATATCGGGAGAGGAAGAGCACCATGGTGATGGCGTCACGAGGTTCGACAGGTAAGGCAGGACCACTCTTGCCAGGGTCACCAGCACAGGGCAGCAGGTGTGGTGAGTGAGACGAGATACGGCGAGATGCGACGAGGACATCAGGCAGCAGTCACTAGCGGACGAGGCGGCGGACACGACCGGAGTTGCAGCGACGTGCAGTAGAAAACAGAAGGGCGTCGGCAGGTGATGCGGGAGCGAAAACGGCCGTGAGGGGGGCTCGTTAAAGGGCGAGCGAGGCTTGGCGTGCCAGGGATCGGCGGCGAGGGCAGCGACGTGGTGATCCGAGAGTCAAGGTCAGCAGTCTGGCTCTGAGGATAACAAACGGGAACAACAGTACCATGTCTTGGCGACAGAAGACGTAATGCCATACCTCAGGGAGTTACAATATCAACACGAACTCCTAATGATTAGGAGATGACAGGAAGCAACGTGTCATGGATTTGGAATAGAAGGTGTTAATTGCAATATTCACCTGAGAGATACACATGATCGAAAACAGTAATGAACTATCGAGATTGCAGGATAAAATCTCGAGGAATTATGGGTTTATAGAGCCATGTAATATATAGTAATGATTCTCCACGAAAATAACACATAAGATCATGTTCAACACTAAAGTTCAATTTGAACAGATACATGTACAAGAGGAAGTCCTAGAGGTAGTGGACAAGTATATATATCTAGGGCAACTCATGAAGATAAACACATCTAGCGAAGCGGAAATAAAGCGACGCATCACTCTAGGCTGGAGCGCCTTTGGCAGACACAGTAGCATACTAAGAGGCTCACTGCCATTGTGTCTGAAAAGAAAAATCTAACAATGTGTTCTCCCATTTATGACCTATGGATCAGAAATATGGACCACAACCAAATTACTGGAAAGAGACTAATAAATGCCCAGAGAGGGATACAAAGCGATCGGAGTAGGGTGACGTGGATCAGATAAAAGTGGAAGATATACTTGTGAGCATCAAAAAGAAGAAATGACAATGGGGAGGTTATAAATGTCGGAGACAGGATGA
>NC_061824.1:15383723-15386223 GCF_019202785.1 Penaeus chinensis
TTTGTGAAGTGAAGGGAGGTGTAGCAGGGGCGCGGGTGAGGGTGAGGGGAGAGGTGGAGAGGGGAGTGTAATTGTGTACTCTGCGAGAAGGGCTTTTAATTAGTGGGGTCTATCTATACAGAGGTAATTGCAACATTCACCCACTCACCTCCCCACTCCCCTCGACAAAAATTCAGCTTCGATGACAGAACAACTTCATCAGGTTTCTGCAGTGACGTCCATTCGGGAGTATCCGCATGCAGCTGGATTGGATTTGGAGATCCACGAGCGGCCGAGGGTGAGAGCCTTGTGGGAGGAGGGCGGGGGAGGGGCCTGCAGGGGAGAGTATGGGGGAGAGATAAGATAGATTAATAAATCATTGAAAATAAATAAAGTATGGAATCGGAGCTGCAACCGTGCTTGTGTTGATCGGTGTCACCCACGATTGGATTATGGCGCTGGAGCGCTTCGCTTGTGCTTCTTTGTGTCGCCCCTGTCTCTCTCTCTCTCTCTCTCTCCCTCTCTCACTCTCTCTCTCTCTCTCTATCTATCTATCTATCTATCTATCTATCTATCTATCTCTCCGTTTAACTTTACTGTCATTTTTACAGATTCACAACTTCTCATAGATATACATTAGTGCGATAAACAGCTACTTTCACCTTCATCCACTCTAACCAGGCCCTACTACGCTGCACCCTCGTTAATTTGATGGATGAACTCGGCCCGTACAAGATACACTAGCGTTATGATTTTGTCTCTGGATTCGAGGCCCATGTCAAGCGCTACATCGTTCTACTGAATGTTACTCAATACGTCACCTACATAATAGTCCCCGCTTCACCCAATGTCTGCTTCGAAACCTTTTCCAGTTTCAGCATGTCATTTCCTTGATGGCTTCTCCGTTACTACTCCGTCGTATCTTCGCTTCCTACTGCACCGCCCACTCCACTTGGTCCCTGCCTCCCCATCGTGTTTTTTTCGGCGGTGTTTCCACGCCTTTGCTAGTTTAATTCTGCTTCTTTATCGGAAGGGCCAGCTTGATTTCCAGCGGCGGGAGCACTCTGTGTGAGGGGACGGGTCTGATCCCCGGCACGCAGACGATGGCAAGTCCTACTGCCGGGAACGATGAAGAGTATGTGAGATTATCTGCGGGGCTGCAGAGAATGCACAGTCTATAGGCTACTCACCCCAGAGGCAGGCCTTGGGGAATCCTTGGACAATCATGTCGTTACCAGGGTGGGAGTCGCACAGAACACAACAAGCCAAGCTTAAATCTTATAGAGCTAATAGGGAAGCTTGATTCAGGTAGAGATAGGTGGGGATGACCCTACTTTAACCTTAAAAGTGTTGCATGGGAAGTACGAGACAAATAAGCTGGGCCGTGCTTGTTGGGATCCGTCGTGAATACAGCCCGAGAGAACTGCGAGGAGCGAGGGCCTGAGACAGAAGTGGAATCTAAAGAATTTCCTCCTCACGAAATTATGGTTGTTTTTTCATGAAAAATGTACGCAGACAAAAACACACTTTATTCACAAGATGCGCATGACAGGAGAGTTTCTTGTTAATCAGGAGATAGAAAAAAATATAAGGATACTGTGCCATAAGTGTAAGGAGTAGGGTATACTATGTACAGTTTATACTTGATTTTTAAATTATGATAATAAAATGAGAAGGAATAAACACAAGCATACAAAAGTGTTCTCTTTAAATGTATATGGAGAAATAACAGGGTTGGCTATTGTGACGAAATTCGAGTGCAGTATTGCAGAACTATGTGAATACAATTCAGTTCACCACATTTGGACAACAGAAAATACTGACAGAGTCAGAATCAACGGAGAATTGTATGGACGGGAATCCGAAGTGCATTGGAGACCGTTGAGTGACGACGGATCAAAGGTAGGATTTTCACAACTAACATCATTGGGATTCCAAGATAAGTATCGATAGCGAAGAGCTCACTTTACTTCAGTTCAGTGCGAAAATGATTACATGATTTCCGGCGCTTTCCTCTGCCGGTGGCTGGCGAGTCCATTCCAAGTAGAAGCCGGAGACCGAAGTGCAGCTCTCCTCTTCCCCCTCTCCCACTCTCTATCTCCTCTCTCTCTCTCCCTCCTCTCTCTCTCTCACTCCCCTCTTCCCCCCCTCCCTCCTCTCCTCTCATCCTCTCCTCTCTCTCGCTCTCTCTCTCCCTCTCCTCTTCTCTCCTCTCCCCTCTCCCTCTCCTCCTCTCTCTCTCTCATCTCTCTCTCTCCTCTCCCTTCTCTCTCTCTCTCCTCCCTCCTCACTCTCTCTCTCTCTCCTCACTCTCTCTCTCTCTCTCCTTCCTCTCACTCCCTCTCACTTCTCTCTCTCTCTCTCTCCTCCCTCTCCCTCTCTCTCTCTCTCTCTCTCTCACTCTCCCCTCATCTCCCCTCCTCTCTCTCTCTCTCATCTCTCCCCCCTCTCCCTCTCTCTCTCTCTCTCCTCGTCTCAATCCTCCTCTCTCTCTCTCTCACTCTCTCTCTCTCTCTCTCTC
>NC_061824.1:15403723-15408723 GCF_019202785.1 Penaeus chinensis
TCCCTCTTGCTTCTTTACTCGTGCCTCAAAGTGGGTGCGGCGTCGCATAAAAGCCACTTCAATCGTCGTCTTCCAGAGCCCCAAAATGACTCTCAAATATAGCATCTGGATTCCTTCCCTCTCTCCCTCTCTCCCCTCGCCGCCGCTCCCCACCACCGCCCCGGGCACCTCCAGGAAGCCGAAGAGAGAGAGGAGATTCACCCTAAACTTCGTTCGTTCTTTGTTATTGCGAAAATCCTGCGTTTCCAGGAGGCAGAAGAAAAGCCTTCCAGGATCTACCGCGACGCCGAAGGTATAGATGAGGGCTGTCTGGGAGCTAAAGCGATCTCGAGGGTGTAAGAGAGGGGAGAAAGGGAAGGAAGCAAAGTGAAGGAAATAACGTTCTATCTCCCTCCGCTATGACCACGTTCTTTATGTGGGTGCTTGGAAGGAGCATATACACACAATTTTCCGTTGAGAGGGAGAGAGAGAGATTGAGAGAGAGAGATTGAGAGAGAGAGAGAGAGAGAGAGAGAGAGAGAGAGAGAGAGAGAGAGAGAGAGAGAGAGAGAGAGAGAGAGAGAGAGAGAAGCTCTTATTTACCTTTCCAGTCCCCTCCGCCATGAACAAGAAAGGAGCAGAGATCCCAACAATCTGGAACGAGACGAGTCCTAGAGCATAATTTTCCAGGCTTCGACAACATCGCTTACTTGTCTCCAGGGCTTTTTGAAATGTAATACTCGGCTCCAGATCATTCCAGGCCGTAACCCTCAGAGGGCGGAACCTGCCACGTGTCGCCTTTATACGCTTTTGCAGTGTGGGCGGAAATCCTTTGCAGCCGAGGGTAAGTGGCGAGGTATATATTTCACAGGATAATGTCAGGATTTAGTGGAATATGCCCTGTGAAGAAACACATAGCATATCATAGAGATGTTAATGCAGTATGAATAATGCAGTTACTGATTTAGAGGAAGAAAAAGGCTCATAATTCCAGGTTCCGGAGAAGATATGTTGAATTTTACAACAATGATAATCCTGTCGCCACGGTCTCATGGAATAAACACACATTACACACGTTCACACGAACTCGGATAAAAGGTTTTAACCCAATGGTGTTTCCACAAATGTATGCATGTATGTGTGCGTGTGTCCCTCCAGTCGAGGGGGGGGGGGGATGGAGGACGGGAAGAAAGGAGGAAGGAAGCAAGGGCAAGGAGGAAGACTTTAGTCCTTAAGAGCATTAAAAAGTTTATCCCGCAGTAGAAAAATGAAGTTACGCCGAGGTGGAAAGCTTAGACAACCAAGGGCGAAGAAGATGGAAGAGCAAGAGGTAAGAGGTCGAGGTTTACGCTCTCCTCTCCTCTCGCCTCCCGCTCTCCTCGGCTTCTCTTTCTCACGGCTTGGTAATCTGCGAAGCTCCAGAATCACTGGAATAGCCCGGCGAATCCTGGAACTGAAACGCTGGAATCTATCAGTTTATGAAGGCGAGGGGAGGGAGGGGGAGAGGAGAGAGCGCAGTAAGTGGAGAAGGAGGAGGAGGGGGAGAGGGAAGAAGAGGGGGAGGGGGGGAGGGAGAGAGATGAGCGGTGGCTGCCGCAGAGGAGAAATGTCACTTGAAGGTATCTGATGGGGCGCCCAAGTACTTGATGGCTGGGGGAGACGCCGGGATGGAGAGGCGCGCGAGGAGGAGGATACGCTTTCTGGGATTTAGGAAGCGGTTAAGGGAGATGCTCTCCCATCAGGCGGGCCTTCGGAGCCGCGGCGCTTCCGCTGTCAGGGGGGGGGGGGGGGCCTAATTAACATGTTTCATCCTGAGGGGGGAGGGGGGAGGGGGCGGGAGAGAAGAAAGCAAGGGTCAGGGAGAGGAGGGGAGACAAACAAGGCGTGAAATTAAAAGCAAAACAAAATCCATATCGTCAAGAAATATTTGACTACTCTCCAATTGGCCTCCTCCGATACGCGCTCTTTAGCTTCTTCTTGTCTCCTTCTGCCCTCTTCCCTTATGTCTGCCCTTTCCTTGCAGCACCCCCGCCCTCGCGCTCTCCCTCAGCGCCCGCCAAGCCGGACCACTTAAGCCCCGCGGTCGGCAGGATCCTCCTCGCCCCTGGCCTCGGGGGCTGCCTCGGCTGATCGATCGCCTCGTCGTGTGTGGCTTGGCTTACTACATGTTAGTGAATGCTAGTGTGGCCGTTATTGTTAATAGGTTTGGCATCATCAGTGTTTACAAAAATCCTCTGCACATGCTTCTCCTACTTTCCGTGTTCTTTTTTACTTTACGTTTTCCTTGTTTTCTTCATCATCTACTTTCTTTTCCTTCCAGTCCTCCTTTTCTTCCCCTTCCTCCCTTCCTCTTCTTCCCCTTACTCCCCTCCTCTCTCCTCCCCAACCTCCCCTCCCGCCCGCCGCTATCCCCCCCACGCGAAGAGGATCCCCATTACCATCCTCGCGGGATCCGGAATCGATTCCTGACGACGACTATTGATTGACAGGCCTTGAATCACTTATTGCCGGGACGAGCCAGCAATCTGTTTTGTCGTCGAGGGGGAGGGAACGGGGGGGAGAAGGGGGAGGGAGCGGGGAGGGAGAAGGAGCGGGGAGGATAGGAAGGGGGAAGGGAATGTAGGAAATAGGGAGGGAGAGGGAGAGGGAGAGGGGAGGGAGGGGGGATGGAAAAGGAGACGGAGAGGAAGAGGGGAGGGAAAGGGGATGGGAAGGGAAAGGGAGAGGGAGAGGGAGAGGGAGAAGGAGAAGGAGAGGGAGAGGGAGAGGGGAGGGGGGAGGGGGGAGGGAGAGGGAGAGGGAGAGGGAGAGGGAAGAAGGGAGAAGGAGAGGGAGAGGAGAGGGGGGGGGGGGAGGGAGGAGGGGAGAGGGAGAGGGAGGGAGAGGGAGAGGAGAGGGAGAGGGAGAGGGAGAGGGGGAGGGGGAGGGAGAGGGAGAGGAGAGGGAGAGGGGGGAAAGGGGAGGGGATAGGGAGAGGGAGAGGAGGGGAGGGGGAGGGGGAGGGGGGGGGGAGGGGGAGGGAGGGGGGAGAGGGGGGAGAGGGAGCGGGAGGGAAGTGGCGCGGGGAAGGTCCCTGGAGGGCCTTGCGCGGGTGTGGCTCTGGCTGGCCCGTCCCGTTGGGCCCGGCCCCTTTTTGTGTGGGCCCCTGTGCTCCTGGCCCCGGCCCTGGCGCTCCCCGGGCTCGGGCGCGGGTGTGCGCTTCCCGTGCTCGTTCCCTTGCCCGGTCCCGGCCTTTCGCGTCCTGTGCGCTGGTTCCGCGTTTCGCTTTTCCCCCCTTCCGGGTCCGGGTGCTCTTCTTGCGCCTCCTTCGCCGGTCGTCCTCTCTCAGCGCCTTCGCCGTTCCCATGTTCGCGCCTGCCTTGCCCCCGCTTCTCGGCCCGGGGCTGCCCCCCCCCCACTCCCCCCAAACTCTAGACACCACCTCCGAGAAAGGGGCCGAGGCGATTCAAAGGTTCCACCGGCAGGTCACTCCCAATCCTTCGGGGCGGTAGCGGGCACGAGTGCCGAGCCCAGGACCCTTCGCCGCCATATCAACACCTCCTCCTCTTCTGCAGTTCCTATAAAGCCTGACATATTTCCGCTCTCGTTGGAAAGGCCTTGCCGCCCCTCGCCGTACGGAGGCGGCGCACCAAGCCCCTGTTGGCTCAAATTGCGAAAAACATTTTTGGAGAAATCTTGGGAAGGAAAGAGGGGGTTGAGCTGGGATAACAGGCACCTTGTCTTTGATTAAGCTGGAATAGCTCTTTCTCTCCCTCCCCCCCCCCCCTCTCTCTCTCTTTCTCTCTCTCCTCTCTCTCCTCTCACTCTCTCTCTCTCCTTGCTCTCCCCTCCTCTCCCTCTCTCCCCTCTCTCTCTCCTCTCCTCTCTCTTCTCCTCTCTCTCTCGCCTTCTCCCCCCCCCCTCTCTCTCTCTATCTCTCTCCTCTCTTACTCTCTCTCTCTCTCGTCTCTCTCTTCTTCTCTCACTCTCTCCTCTCTCTCTTCTCTCTCCCCTCTTCCCCCTCTTCCTCTTTTCTTCTTCCCCCCCCCCCCTCTTCCTCTCCTGCTCTCTCTCCTCCTCTCTCTCCCCTTTTCCTTCTTCTCTCCCCTCCTCCTCTCTCCCTCCCTCTCCTCTCCCTCTCCTCATCTCTCTCTCTCCTCTCCCCCCCCTCTCTCGCTCTCCTCTCTCTCTCTCCTCCCTCCCTCTCCTCCTCACTCTCTCTCCTCTCTCTTCCTCCTTCTCCCCCCCTCCCTCTCTACTCTCTGTCTCTCTCTCTCTCTCTCTCCTTCTCTCCTCTCCTTGCCTCTCTCTCTCTCATCCTTTCCTCTCGTCTCCCCTCTCTCTCTCCTCTCTCCTCCTCATCTCTCTCCCTCTCTGCCTCTCTCTATCTCCTTCTCTCTCTCCTCTCACTCACTCCCCTCTCTCTCTCTTGCCTCTCTCCATCCCTCTCTCTCTCTCTCCTCAGTCTCCATCTCTCTCCTCTCTCTCTCTCTCGCTCTCTCCTCCTTCTCTCTCTCTCCTCACCTCTCACTCACTCACATCACACTCACTCTCTCTCTTCCTCTCTCCTCTCTCTCTCTCACTCTCCTATTCTCTCTCTCTCCTCCTCCCTCCTCTACCTCTCTCATCTCTACTCATCTCCTCTCTCTCACCTTCTCACTCTCTCTCTCTCTCACTCCTCTCATCATCTCTCCTCTCTCTCTTCTCTCTTCCTCATCCTCCTCCTCCCTCTCTCTGCTCTCTCTCTCCTTTCTCTCTCTCTTCTCTCTCTCCTCCCTCTCTCTCATCTCTCTACCCTCACTCCTCACTCTCACTTCACCTCTCTCTCCTCTCTCTCTCCCTCTCTCTCACCCCTCTCTTCACTCTCTCTCCTCTCCTCTCTCCTCTCCTCTCTCTCTTTCATCTATCTCCCTCTTCTCCCTTCGCTCTCTCGCCGCTCTCTCTCTCTCTCTCCCCTCTCTTCCTCTCTCTCTCTCACTCTCTCTCTTCGCTCTCTCTCTCTCTCTCTCCTCACTCATACGTCACTCTCACTCTCTCTCCAC
>NC_061824.1:15411223-15413723 GCF_019202785.1 Penaeus chinensis
TTGAGTCACAATATATTACAATAGAACAGTTCGTAAGATCTCTAGTCATCTTGACTGCCGCAAGGAAGGCATGTAACTCTGCAATGAAGATCGAGGCTGCTAGAGAAAGACTACCAAATGCAGTCTTCCTTCTGCTCACAAAGCCCAGACCATTTTCAGATTTCGAACAATCTATATATATTGCATCTGATCATTGGTACTTTGAATTGTGTTGAAGAAATCTATCTCTGGGAGTTCCAACAGCCAGAACCTTAGTGAGATTTAAATTAAGATCTTCCACAAGATTCCTCGTTCTCCTACCATAGGATCGTCTATCCTCAAGAGGGTTGAACACCAATCTGGATGTAGGAGATCCCGGAATCCTTTGTAGTCTCGTGTAGTAAATCAGGTTCATGTAGTCCCGGTGTAATGGAAGAGCTGGTTCTCCACTCTCAGCATACAGAGACTCCACAGGTGAAGACCTGAAAGCCCCTGTACAGAGAGCTTCATTATGGACCGAGTCCAACATCGGGAGAAAAGTCGGAGTTGCGGATGAATAAGCCTCACATCCATAGTCAGTTTTACTACAAATAAGTGCTCGGAAAAGCCGCAGAAGCGTTGTACAGTCTGCGCCCCAAGATAGGTGTAAGAGAATCCACAAAATACTAAATACTGTTTGATATGAGGCATTCATGCTAACATGTGACGTCACTGTGCAAAGGAATTCTGTAAAGCAGTTTCCATCCTTACAAATGCATCTGGGGTTGATCTCAATTTTCTAAACCCATATTGATATGGGGTCAGCACATTTTCCTTTTCTAGCAGCCTGATGTTTACCATTTTCTCCATCAGCTTGCAGATGAAGCTGGTGAGAAAAAATGGCATTTAATTCCCTGGTGTGGAAGCACCCTTGCCAGGTTTAGGGACAGGAATTATTAGAGCCTCTTTCCATGTGAATGGCACTGTGCCCTCCCAATAGGTCCTATTAAATAGGTCCAACAGGAACTTTTGGGAGCTCTCCAGTAAGTGAGATATCCTTTTGGTATGGAATATCGTCATTTCCTAGAGCAGTCTTACGGCAGAGCTGCAAAGCAGAGTCCATCTCCTTATGCAAAAATGGGAAGTTGTATGAAAGTTCTGCTGCAGTCCTACTGTGATAGCAGCTGGGGTTGTCACTGTTGAGACCTCAAAAACCCTACCTGATGGTTCCAAAGACCCTACTCTAGACGGAGTCTTTTGAACAGGCTCAGGATTTCTCTGCCTGGGCAAAGGGTGTACTTGAGCCTTAGCAGCAGAGGCCCCTGTGGGTGTGGTGGCCTCTAGAGCCTTGTCTGATTGCTCCAAAGACCTTACTTAGGGAGGAGTCTCCTCAATAGACCCTTACTCCTACTCTATGTCTGGTGGAACAACTCATCAGAAGCAGTTTCAGAATTTGAGGACTGAGGTTTAAAGGTAGTAGAGTGTGTGGTGTAAGAAGTATTGGAGGGTAAGGAATGGCATGAAGGAGGATGGGCTAGAACCGAGGCAAACAGGACACAGGCACGTCAATTTGCCTCTGGAAAACTAACTTTCCCCTTGGTCTTTATTACCAATACTTCTTTTTCAAACTTTTACCTTTTACATTGCTTAGAAGAAGCTTCATGATCTTTGTAGTGGTAACAGCATATTGGACCTAGACAGCTGTTATCTACTTGATGAACTGTTGTGCCACACTTTACACACATTCTTGGTTGTCCATTTTCCCTAAAACAGCAGTGGAAACACCACATAGGGTTGGGCACATATGTCTTTTCCTTGAGGTGGTACTATGCCAACATAACTGATTCTGGAAGAACTAACGATTCAAAGTTAGAAGGAGAGCTGGTCTCGCCTGTTCCAAACATCATCTTTCTTCTCAAAATGTTTAACTGCCACTACAATAGACATTTTTAATTCTTCTAACAGTTTCTCTTCAGCATACCTCATCAGGTCTTAAGAAAAGACAATTCCCTTGCACTGATTGAATGTTTTGTGAGGAGAACATGAGAATTGAGCCCAAGGAATGTCACCTATCGCACACAGACGGTCACATTCGTCTGGTGATGAAACCTCAACTATCAGGCTATCATCTCGCTGTGGGATCATGAGAGGATCACGCTGACACACACCATCCATTGATACACCATCAATGGTCTTCACTACTAGGTATTTACAATACGATGCATTTTCATATTTACCAGGTAAGATTTCCTTGATGGACAGAACTTTTCTCTTTCTTACCTGGTTTGGGAGCTCGGGAACCATTACAATTCCCATTCTTGCCCTTTGGAATCTGGCAAGGTTCCAGAGTGACAACATATGACGTTCCAGAGGGATTGGCCAGGGGATTGCATAGGTCGTAAATTTGTAGAAATCATACAAATTCGAAATCTTCATTTCCTCACCCCCCCCCCCCACCATGGAGTCTGAGAAGAAGCTATAGTTGGGACTCAAAATCTCCCAACAGCCACAGGGGTAGTGAGGAAAAATATGCAATCACTAT
>NC_061824.1:15426223-15433723 GCF_019202785.1 Penaeus chinensis
GGGGGGGGGGGGGGGGGGGGGGGGGGGGGGGGGGGGGGGGGGGGGGGGGGGGGGGGGGGGGGGGGGGGGGGGGGGGGGGGGGGGGGGGGGGGGGGGGGGGGGGGGGGGGGGGGGGGGGGGGGGGGGGGGGGGGGGGGGGGGGGGGGGGGGGGGGGGGGGGGGGGGGGGGGGGGGGGGGGGGGGGGGGGGGGGGGGGGGGGGGGGGGGGGGGGGGGGGGGGGGGGGGGGGGGGGGGGGGGGGGGGGGGGGGGGGGGGGGGGGGGGGGGGGG
Organism: Penaeus chinensis; assembly: GCF_019202785.1. Lineage (NCBI taxonomy): Eukaryota > Metazoa > Arthropoda > Malacostraca > Decapoda > Penaeidae > Penaeus > Penaeus chinensis. Next base: position 15,426,494 of record NC_061824.1, read on the forward strand.
GGGGGGGGGGGGGGGGGGGGGGGGGGGGGGGGGGGGGGGGGGGGGGGGGGGGGGGGGGGGGGGGGGGGGGGGGGGGGGGGGGGGGGGGGGGGGGGGGGGGGGGGGGGGGGGGGGGGGGGGGGGGGGGGGGGGGGGGGGGGGGGGGGGGGGGGGGGGGGGGGGGGGGGGGGGGGGGGGGGGGGGGGGGGGGGGGGGGGGGGGGGGGGGGGGGGGGGGGGGGGGGGGGGGGGGGGGGGGGGGGGGGGGGGGGGGGGGGGGGGGGGGGGGGGGGGGGAAAAAAAAAAAAAAAAAAAAAAAAAAAAAAAAAAAAAAAAAAAAAAAAAAAAAAAAAAAAAAAAAAAAAAAAAAAAAAAAAAAAAAAAAAAAAAAAAAAAAAAAAAAAAAAAAAAAAAAAAAAAAAAAAAAAAAAAAAAAAAAAAAAAAAAAAAAAAAAAAAAAAAAAAAAAAAAAAAAAAAAAAAAAAAAAAAAAAAAAAAAAAAAAAAAAAAAAAAAAAAAAAAAAAAAAAAAAAAAAAAAAAAAAAAAAAAAAAAAAAAAAAAAAAAAAAAAAAAAAAAAAAAAAAAAAAAAAAAAAAAAAAAAAAAAAAAAAAAAAAAAAAAAAAAAAAAAAAAAAAAAAAAAAAAAAAAAAAAAAAAAAAAAAAAAAAAAAAAAAAAAAAAAAAAAAAAAAAAAAAAAAAAAAAAAAAAAAAAAAAAAAAAAAAAAAAAAAAAAAAAAAAAAAAAAAAAAAAAAAAAAAAAAAAAAAAAAAAAAAAAAAAAAAAAAAAAAAAAAAAAAAAAAAAAAAAAAAAAAAAAAAAAAAAAAAAAAAAAAAAAAAAAAAAAAAAAAAAAAAAAAAAAAAAAAAAAAAAAAAAAAAAAAAAAAAAAAAAAAAAAAAAAAAAAAAAAAAAAAAAAAAAAAAAAAAAAAAAAAAAAAAAAAAAAAAAAAAAAAAAAAAAAAAAAAAAAAAAAAAAAAAAAAAAAAAAAAAAAAAAAAAAAGGGGAGGGGGGGGGGGAGAAGTGAGAGAGGGCAAAGAAGAGATGAGAGGAGAGAGAGAGGAGAGAGAGAGATGGATGAGAGAGAGAGACGAAGAGAAGAGAGAGAGAAGAAGAAGAGGGGGAGGGGGAGGAAGAGAGAGAGGGAAAAAAAAGGAGGAGAGAGAGGAGAGGGGGAGATGAGAGAGGGAGGGGGAGAGTTTGGGGGAGAGGGGAGAGAGAGAAGGGGAGGAGAGGAGAGAAGGGGGGGAGGGGAAAAGGGGAAGAGGAGAGATGGGGAGAGAGAGAGAGAGAGAGAAGAGAGAGAGAGAGAGAGAGAGAGAGAGAGAGAGAGAGAGAGAGGAGAGAGAGAGGATGAGAGAGAGAGAGAGAGAGAGAGAGAGAGAGAGAAGAGAGAGAGAAGAGAGAGAGGAGAGAGGAGAGAGAGAGAGAGAGAAACGAGAGAGAGGAGAGAGAGAGAGAGAGAGAGAGAGAGAGAGAAGGAGGGGGGAGGGAGGGAAGGGATAGAGAGAGAGAGAGAGAGGAGGGGGGGGAGGGAGGGAAGGGGGAGAGAGAGAGAGAGAGAGAGAGAGAGAAGGGGGGGAGGGGGGAGGGAGGGAAGGGAGAGAGAGAGAGAGAGAAGGGGGGGGAGAGGGGGGAGGGAGGGAAGGGAGAGAGAGAGAGCGAGATGGTTCTGGCCACCGAATCAATCAATCCCCGCAGGTGCTATTACCTAAATGGGTCTGGGTGACGCGAGTGGCCAAGGTGAGCTAATCACCTCCAGATACAGATTTGAAACCTGGCGATAATGCCGCTCAAAACAGCTTACTCCCAATAATGGTGTTTCATATGCTGTGTCTTTCCCATTTCTTTTTTCTACATTTTCTTTTCCTTATCATAATTTTGGGATGTATCTTTCTTTGTTCTGCCTCCGTGTGTACTTGTCTCTAACTACCAGTCTCTCTTTCTCTCTCTCTCTCTATTTTTTTCCCTTTCTTTATATTGTTTGTTTAAGCAGAGTAAAATCTTAGCATCAGGAATTTCAAGGGAATGACATTTTGTGACGAAAACTCGACTAGAAACATAAGAGTATAAGTCTGCATTTGTATGTACGCTTGTATGTTGGTAAGTTACTCTTTATTTCATTATTTATCTATCTATTTATTATTTTATATTTTCTTATCTACATTCACACATTTACAGCCTCGTTGCCTAACCAGAAAGAAACTATTGGTAAAAGTGACGTGTAACCACTAAGCGGGCGGCGAAGATGGTGATCTTGTCCTTGTTACGCCCGCAGCTCAGTCAGCAATTTCCGTGATGGAGTCAGGAGGGAGAAATCGGGGATGGCGGGGCAGATCAGGATGATGGCTGACCCGATGTTAACTCCACTCTACGCCTGCTGCCCTGAATTTCTCTGTCTGTCATTCTATTCATCTATCGATCTATCTATCTTTGTCGATCTCCATCACTATCTGTTGATGTTCTGACACAGCGAGATATTTCATTTAACTTTTCACTCTATTGCACTGCATGTAGTTTCCCATTAGAATTAAATAATATTTCTGTTTTAATCTGTGTGATAAGATAGTTGTACAAATTGCATTACATCATTTTTTCAATCAAACGATTTCCGATGCTTAAGTATATTGCGATAAAGGAATAGAGAGCAGTCATACAGCCTGTGACCCTGAACCGCCTATGCAGCCTCACGCCCTTTGGGTCAAGAATATGATATGTATAATCAGAGAAAACAGGCACAAAATGTTTATGAGAAAAATAGGCTGTTAGACCCATGAAAAAGAAGCGAAATGTTTTTTTTTGTTTTTGTTTTTTTTTGTTTTTTTTTGCAAATAGCAACGCTTACAAGAGCTGAAAGCAAAACACCCTGGAAATAATCCAATTAAGAACCACGTTTCACCGTCTTTTAAGAACAGTTGCCGCAAGACACACAATTAAAGTCGAAAGCTCCCTACGCAGCGGCGGCTTCCCCCTGAGGAAGACCCCGCGCTCAAGTGGTCTCCAGCTAAGCATTTCCAGAAAGCGTCGCATGTGACACCATTTACAGTTCTTTCTGTTACCAATTCTTTTTGGTTGCAGTGGACTTAATGTAATGTCATACTTCTGGCCAGATTTTTTTAATTTATCGTGATCTCATAGTTTTTCGGCTTCTCCACTTATTATTTCGCAGATTTGTTGCGTTGTCTATGAATATGTAAGCTCAGGTTTCCTGTAAAATCAATAATTTAAGAGACCATAAGAGGGAGTGACCCTCTTTTTTGAATGCAGATATATTCATTCTTATAATAGATGAAGAATAATAATTTGCTGTAAACAACTTTGTAAAGCGATATTTGAAGTAACGAATTTGCCATATTCACAAAGTGATCTGTACCTGCTTGTAGGTGTTGTTCCGAGATACAGTGTAAATTTTAAAGCTGTCTTCATTTTTTTACCAGTATGACAATGTTTAGAAAGGTCATGACTGGTGATCTTAAAATCCTTTAAACTAAAAAGGCAAAAAACTTGCAGAGAATCTTTCCCTGTCGTCATCTCAACTTTTCTGAACTGAAGGAACTACCAGACGCTTATCCTTTTCAAGACGTCCCTGGGGGTAATGAAGAAGCTGCGCATGTTCTGTGCGGCATCATTGCACAAAGAAGAACATATCGGATTATATGTTATTCCACCAAGACTCCTCTCGGGGAGCCTCGGCCGGGCAATGGTCTGGCTATTCATTAATTGGGAATTGACTGAAGGCCTTCCTCTAAACAATATTCACCATTCCCAAGACCGTGTGTGCCATTTGCATGTGCCTTGCATTTTTCATTAGGAAGGGAAATGCAACTTACTAGCTAAGACACAAGTCCTTCTATCCACCCAAGAGCTATTGCTTCTAAGCCAGGCTATTTAGCCAGTGTAAAAGAACAGAATCTAGGACGGCAAGTAGTTCATGGATTTATCTATTGAGAGTTTAATATGGATGTACTCCTAATAATGATTAATAATAATTTTGACAACCCAATAACTAATACGAATAGCAAAATGAATTTTCAAAGTCAAAAGGTTACAGATACCGATCTAAGCACAGACAAAATTGCCACGGTACATGAATTGCCCATTGGCGTAGTCTGGGGTTTAGATGCCTGGAACCCCACGGTTTAATAGTTTTTCAAGTCCCAGATCTCTCCTGTGCATCCATGACCGAGGCATTCAGGCATTCCTTTTCAACATGAAGTCTTGCTTGTCTCGACATTAAAAAAAAAAAAAAAAAAAAAGCTGAAATTAGCCTACTTTATGTGACCGCCACTTTAGGCTATGGTGGCCCTCAAATATTAACAATCGGAGTGAGTGCATATTGTATCAACTTGCAAATATTATGATTAAAATTACCGACAGCACTATCTTTGTAAGCATAAAAAATATGATGAAATATGTTCCAGTCATATAAAGCGCCGAATTATTTACGTTCGTATGAACCGACAAACCCTAAGAAAGTGTCCAGGACAGGGGGCTCTGGGCCACCTTTCAAGGATCAAAAGCAAGAGAAGTTGGAAGACTACATTTAATTGCCAGGATACTATATTCCAAATGACAGGATCTGACCATTCTTTGTTACTCTTTTCTTGAATACTTGTTTCCTTAAAAAATAAGAAAAAAACGTGTCCTTCATAGAGATGTGGTGTGCTTGACGCCGATAGAGAGGTCTGCTGCCTTTCCAAGCCCTTTAGCATATCAGGCAACCTACCCGTAATGTTTGCCTTTATTTGAAATTCAGACATGCCTGCAAGGTCTATCAATCTTCTTCACGGTGCCGTAATTCCTACTAAAATATTGAATGGGCTAAAGAATGGTTACTGAGAAGACCTATAATATCCCATGCCTTGTTATAAAATTTGGTTTTAATCTAGTGACTTTATTTTCCATGCTGTAGGGCCTATAGAGCTCAAGTAAGAAATGCATTCTTTCTCCGTTTCTTTACCCGCTTGACTGGCGATTGTTGCCTGTGTCTTGTAACAATGGAGCAAATTCATGCAAATAACAGGGATTGGGGTCAGCGTCATGTCCTTCGTCATCACTCTGTCGTGTTTGTCGCCATTCATCCACGTCGAGCATCGAGCCTTGAACCTTCAGGCTAGCGAGGGCTGCTTCTCGGCGAATCGATGTCACTGACTGCAAAAATAAAGTAATGCGAAACGTGTTTATGAAAATTGTCGGTGGCCGTTATTCTTGTGGTAAGAGCTACGATTCGTAGGGCTAACTGCTAAATACTATAAAAGAGAGGAAAGAGGGAGAACGCCTTCTCTTCTTGATCTGTTATGAAAAGTAAAGGAGTGAAAAAACAGACCCACAATTCTGCTCTTTCTCTCTCTCTCTCTCTCTCTCTCTCTCTCTCTCTCTCTCTCTCTCTCTCTCTCTTTCTCTCTCTCTCTTTCTCTCTCTCTCTTTCTCTCTCTCTCTCTCTCTCTCTCTCTCTCTCTCTCTCTTTCTTTCTCTCTCTCTCTCTCTCTCTCTCTCTCTTTCTCTCTCTCTCTTTCTCTCTCTCTCTCTCTCTCTCTCTCTTTCTTTCTCTCTCTCTCTCTCTCTCTCTCTCTCTCTCTCTCTCTCTCTCTCTCTCTCTCTCTCTTTCTCTCTCTCTCTCTCTCTCTTTCTCTCTCTCTCTCTTTCTCTCTCTCTCTCTCTCTCTCTCTCTCTCTCTCTCTCTCTCTATCTCTATCTCTCTCTCTCTCTCTCTCTCTCTCTCTCTCTCTCTCTCTCTCTCTCTCTCTCTCTCAATAATGAACTCCTCCACCTCCTCCGAAGGGCTCCGCCTCTACCCTAACACATGCTGCCTCAACGGTTTTTACAGACTTCGCCTCTGTGTACTATCTGCTTTGTCTCCGTAAATGTTATGCTAACCCAGCTAAGGGAAGAAAGGAAAGTCTTATCTTCATTTACTAATTGAACGATAAAGATCTGATGTTTACATCGATACACCTGTTTACCGCGTGAAATGTGTTTGTGTGTGTGTGTGTCTTGTGTGTGTGTGTGTGTGTGTGTGTGTGTGTGTGTGTGTGTGTGTGTGTGTGTGTGTGTGTGTGTGTGTGTGTGTGTGTGTGTGTGCTTGAATATTCTTTTATTTTGTCGTGCTCATTAAGATTTTGTGTATAATAAAGTTACTTACTTTTTTTGTTCTTTTCAGTGTTAAATTCGAATACAAGGTCCTTCCGAACTACGTCTAGTTTAATTAATTATGCTCCCCAGAAACCGTTATTTTGTACCCACAATGCATTTCTGTAATTTAACTTCGTGTGGAGGAATTTCTTAATAAAACACTTGTTATCAAGATAATCACCTCGCCGTGGTCGAATCAACAGAAGATGCGGTAACTCTCCGCGTGCAGAGCGAGGACGCGGCGGAGCAGGAGCAGCGACAGGCTGACTGGACTAGTCATGCGGAGGCGAAGGTTTAGCTCCAAGACTGACTTATTTTTGTAAGAGATTTAGGAGCACTGACTCACGTGGCTTTCTTTCAGACAGCTTTAAGAGTAAGGGAAGCAGCTTTTGGTGAGTTTCTAAAGTGGAAAAGGGATTAGCTTTCTCGTCATAATTATTAACGACATTTTGACTGTTGATGAGGGGTATTTGGGTCAGTCTTCAGCAAAGCGACTCACCCTGTCTTGCACTGCTCATCCTACGACGACTGAAGCTTTGGAGGGAATGAGCGCCTGATCGCCCTGCGATCTCAAGGCTTTGTCATATTCAACTTGCTGTGGCCAAAGAATCTTCGTGAATTATTTAGAAAATGGTTAATTGAAGCTCTGACTGGCGGCACGGCACAATTTCGAATAAATCTCTAATAAACTTCACAGATGTACTTTTTCATCATAAATATTTTCAGCGTTGATTTTTATCATATCATGTCTTTCATGATCATCTGATTATCTAATATTTATTGTCATTGCTTAGTTTCTCCTCCTGGCGACTCTGACGAAGATACAACGTGCAAGCGCCGGCTCGGGGCATGGCAACAGCGTTTTGTCGCCATGGAAATGCCCGAATGTTGCATGCGTCTGGCACCGGTTCTGTATCCTGCACGCTCTTAACATATTAGTGACTTGTTATTTTCTTTCTAATGTCTTCTGGACATGGATTAACCTGAGTACCTCAATCAGAATTACCAATAAGTTAGATAACACCATCTGATAAGACACATTACTTTCACCATCCACCTGGAGCTGTACCGTGAATTGTTTCCCGCCAATTTGGAAAACCGGCCGTCAGAGCATCTGCATG
>NC_061824.1:15443723-15448723 GCF_019202785.1 Penaeus chinensis
CCCCTTGGTACGACGAGTCCATGGCACGTTCCAGATTCAATGAACACGATGGAAAATGGGCACCGAGAAGTACGAGTTCTATTGTCTTTTTAAATATCATGTGTTATATTCACCCTAAATTATACTTATCTCTTGAGGTGGAAATGTGGGGTGCCGCCCGTAAGCATTGTACGTGCACGTACGTGGGCTTAGCTACGTACACGCAAATATGTTTGCCATTCACCTGCCCAGTAATTTGTGTGAGGACACTATCTCACCAAAAGGATAGTGTCACGTATAATTTGTAATTGTGACCAGTTTTTGTAACACAACAAGCCAGCCTCTCACGGGTATCCATGTCGTCGAGCAATTACCCTGGCTAGGGGGCGTAGATACCCCTCAGGTACTTTGGGAGTACCGGCAGATCTGGTCTCGCCTCCTAACCGCTCGGAACCCGCTGCTATAATGAACATAGGTCACGGTCAGTACTATGTGGTTTACTTGGAATTCACCAAGTAAGCAGCGTATTGGTATACTTCATTTCCCTCGGCTAATTAGTGATGACAAGGTTCAATGTAAAGTACTATGGCTATAAAGTACTCGTGCATTACTGAAGATAATTAGCTATGTTCAGGTATAAAGGAAATAATAAGCATAGTTCCAATCTATTCGCTTTACATATTGATTTTAACAGAACTTGTTTTTTTCCTCGTATGCGAGTGCCGTGACCCGGACTCATCCCGCTTTGGCCGCTACTACTTACATGCCCGGTGTACGATGCGTGGAAGGCCAGGTGGTACTCGCATCCGGTAAATCATGCAAGGGAGGTGCAGATCAAGTCTCCAAGGGAGACCTGGAATTGTCCAGAGTATCAGGTTAACGCAGCAGCACTGTGTTACTGTTACCTTACACGGTGTCCTTTGTTGATTGTACTGACACCGGTTGTACCATCTGCCTCAGGGAGGAGGCCGCTAGTGCCGGCGTGAAGGCGCTCCTCCTTTGTTGGCGCCGGAGGGCGACGGTGCCGGCCGGGTCGCTGCTTCGGAGCCCTCGCCCGGTCTCTCTTGTGTTTCCTGTCGGCGGCGCTGCTCTGGCCGACAGATCTGGTGTCGTCTCGGAACTGCATATATAAATCTTTAATGTACCTGAAGAAGTATCGTTCTGGACATGTTTGAAGGATTTGACCACAATGGTTTTGAGTTTAATAACCTTCCCTCTCCTACACATGCTTGGAACCATATTGAAAAAAAAAAAAAAAAATGGAAAGTAGTTTAGTTTCTAGCTTATATAGCTAATTACGGATGATACCCGGAAATACATAGTGACAATCTTTTTAAAGCGTCTATTTTGTATACCAACAAAATCCTTATCACAATCTTCAAAGTGAAATAATTGTTTATTCACTAGAATACAATTGAATTTTTCACTGTCTCTAAATGCAGATCGTCCGGTTTACAGAGTACAGAGAGAACAAGTTTTATTGACGCTCTGTAATGTGATTTACGAAGAAAAGCCTAAAGAAAAAAGAACAATGCCTTAAGAGACTGAGCTATTTCATAAGTTGAAAATACACGCAGTGTAATTTGAAATGCACCTCAGCAAATTTCCAATCTAGTGATTTATGTGATAAAATAACCCTTCTGCTGAACAGTGAGGTCAAAGAACGATTGCATGCTGTTCCTAAAAGAAAGCTATTTCTAGAAACACTAAAAAAGAAAAACTTGCTTTTCCTTCCGAGTGATGTCAGCCTCTTCATTAAACTAATAGACAGAACAGTCTTCGCCCTTTCCTCACTCTCCCCGGGAAAGTATTCATGCTTTGGGAGTAAAGTGACACACGGCTTCCAAAGCTTTCCAACTGCATGCATGCAAAGTGCGCCTGCGTGGTGGAGCAGTGTCTGTAATGATCCTGTGAATCGCTTAAGGCCAAGCAGCCTGAACTAGAACTTAAATGGATGAGGGAAACGAAGGCACGCCACTTTGTGTGTCAGATGAGGTATTCAGATTCGCGAGATAAAGTGTTTTAATTGAAAATTACATCGTCCACATCTCAGACGACCTGGTCCTGCCCTGTGTCGCCACGGCCAGCATTCACCGGGCGTTTCCCGCACTGTACGCGTTGAGGAAAAGGTTTCATAAATGGGCAAAAAATGCAGTATTGGTCTAGTGCGTCGTAGTTTCACTCATTTTGTTTTCAATTTTATTAATCAGACTAGACTTAGAATAAACATGCTTCGATGCGGTTTGCTCGTTTCCAAAATAAGCATGGAAGGGCGACACTCAATTACTCAGTCACTTCTTGCGCCATACACTGTTTGTCAGATTCCTAGCTTTCGTTTTCTCGTTTTCAGTTACATCAGTTAAGAGCAAATACATGTGAGTGTAGATATGTTTGTGCTTTTTCAAATACATTTACCGATAAGAGAGGATAGACTGGCAGAGGACCGGAGGCACGTATTAGAGTGGGAAAGGATTAACCTGAATCGTAGACAAAGATTTTTCGCTCTCGACTTGGAACTCGAGTGACAGAACGAACAAAATAGCAAGTCATAGCCTTAATCCAACGACCCCCACGCGGGGAATCGTGTTATCTTCGAGCTCTTTATTTAGAAGAGCTTAGAAAACATCATCAGCAGCAGCAACATCGTCACCATCACCAGCGCCAAGCACTTTTTAATCAGTCCTTGTGCTCTTGTAGCCGGTAAAGAAAGAGAGAAGCAGAATTAACTACAGCTTTTCATCTTTTGAAACAACGCAAATTTATGTACTGCCAAAAAAGATGCACACGCAGAGCCAAACACGCACGCACACTCAACACACACACACACACACACACACACACACACACACACACACACACACACACACACACACACACACACACACACACACACACACTCATACTCATACATATACACATACACATTCACATATATATAGGTATGTGTGTTTATGAGCATATATATACATATATATATATATATATATATATATATATATATGTGTGTGTGTGTGTGTGTGTGTGTGTGTGTGTGTGTGTATATACACACATATATTTTCATACATCTAAATGCTGTATATGTGAAAATGGAGATTTATAACAAAACCCTGTTTAAAATATGTAAATTGACTAAATAGTTTTCTGCTTTAGATCCAATGTTCAGTCTAAGGAAAATTCTAATTTTCTTTTCAATAACCCCTTTTGCTGTTTAGGCTTTATTTTCATTTCTTGGAAAGGTCAGCTCGACTTTGTATACGGCAAAAAGTTCAGAAAAACAAAAGGTGGCTTCGTTATACAGCTAAGATAGGATGTACATTTAGAGTTAAGAAGCTAGAATTGGGAATATCAGTCAGTGCATGACTAAGTCACTTTTTAAGAAATCCCGATCGATTATTCTTATTTTTGAAGAAAAGTAAAAAAATGTACTTTAGATCAAAGCTCTATACAGAATGACAGAATTTTAAAAAGTGGTCTAGTCTAACCATGGCATTCTCGAAGAAAATAAGACATGTTCATCTCTGTACGTATATGACTGAATACACTGCCCAACCAGCTCTTGTCCCCACCATTACCTTGTGGCAGGCAGCCTGTAACTATAGTTGGCATTAGCAAAGGCACGTGGCCACCAAAACCAACATCAAACTTACGGATGAAATATGCTACCAAAGCCAGAGATGTAGCTAGAACATAGCCCAGAATCGAGGCAGGTGGGATCCCCTTGTGACTTGAATAGCGTTCAAAGGGAACCCCGGCACGACGACCGCGGCTGCAAAGGCAAATGGAGAAGTGCATAATCGGGATTAGCACAAGGAGTGTAGAGTCGAGGACTCGCAGGGGAATGAGTACTTGTAGTATGCATTCAGGAAACGAAGCGGACAAGAAATAGTCCAAAAGACCCGTGAGGGAATGTAAGTTTTTTTTTATAAGACAGGTGAAAATTTAAAATGATAACTGCCGAGCTAAGGCCTGCTCCTCTGCATTAGTTATTGCTAATGTCAATATGGATTATTTATTATGACAGGAATGAAAATGAGTTGAATAACGTCATCCTGTTTAGCCAATGGCGATACGCCGTGCGATAGTAGATATAGCTATAGCTGCACTATAACCATTAGTCTGTAGGGCACTGGTTCTTAACCTTTTAAGAGTCACGAACCCCCTTAAAAATCGGATAACAGTTGTGGACCCAATCACCAGAAACATTTACATAAGCACAACTTGCAATGTGTATGACGCAGTTCATTTGTTGATATTTGATTGTCTCATACATATATGATATACACAAAGAATTATTAAACTGCAGAGTAAACATTATAAAAAAAAAAAAAAATACTTACGTAAAAAGTATAGCGAATATAAATGTTAATTTTTATCTGATCCTCACGGAGCCCCTGAAACTCATCCATGGAGGGGCCCATGAACCCCAGGCTAAGAACCTTGCTCTAGGGTAAATGTTAATATAATGTTTGGGCCTTGTATCAGAGCTCATAATTTGAGAAACAGTGCTGGAATAACTGGGGCAGTTGGGTATTGGAAGTAGTTAGGGTGAGTAATAGGCTGATGAAATGTAAAACTGTTAGTGTATATGCCAATGTTGAATACATTTATTGGTTTGCATCCCAATTAGGCTGCTCACGTTAAAAAATGGCACCTCAGAGTGGTGGGAGAGACCTGAATGGTAGTAAAGAGCCTCAGATTATGATCATGTATTTTATGGAATGATAGCATACTCAGGAACAAGGGGCAGTCACAAAGGGTGCATACTTGTGTGAGAGGAGGACAGAGGATTAGTTAGCATGTAAGGTATTCCCCTGTGAATATTGTATAATGCAGCTTGGGTATTGCTATAGGTATTCAGACTGAAAATAGAACACAGTAGATTTTACAATAATGATAATAATAATAATGACAAAGCTCTGGTAGTTTAAGAGAGAAAACGTAGTATAGTTCAGGCCAAATATAACATAGAAAAGATATTTACATGGTTGTTTGAATAACCTTCATTATATGGGTGATTGACT
>NC_061824.1:15453723-15456223 GCF_019202785.1 Penaeus chinensis
GAAACACTTCCTGGCATCTGTCGCCTCAGCCTCATCATGATTATGACGTCACGGCCATCCTGACTCTTGACTGGTAATCCGAATATATACATAGGCCTGAAGTCACACCTTGCTGAGAGCCAGTCAGCGTGAGATGTCTCTGACGGTGACGCTCCAATGGGAGATACAGATAATACCCTAATAAATGAACAAGTATAACATGAGGATTTCTTTTATTCAAGCGACACATAATAGACAAAACATATCAGTGGCGTTTACTTGTTTTTCTTTTCATTCCAGACACGGACCCCCTCCCCCCCACCACTCCGGCACGGAGGTCCCCCTCTGAGCCCCCGCTTACATGATCGGTAAAATGAACGCGAGTGTGACCTAATGCTCGTGTAAACGAGAACAGTCTTCCTTTTCACAGATTGTTTTTCTTTCTTTTAAGTGAGAGCTTTCCGTATGCTATATGGAAATTCATTATGGAAGGCAATGTAGTAAATCTATATGGGAATGTAAATCCCAGAAAAAAGTCATAAAAAGTGCGAAATGTTAATAACAGCAATGTTATTTATTTTTTGAGGATAAAAACTTGTACTTATTGATTATCAATATTATTATTTTTTTCGTAACCCACAATTACTCATTAAGTTATGTCACGAATTTGTTAATCTAGCTTCGTTTTGTTTGAGAACTCCCTATGAATTCCTCAGCCTAAAAACCCACATATTGCTAGAGCGCTGCTTGGATGTTCTCGCTGCTCCACTGAGGGCGCTCCTCCTCGCCCTGGTCTCCAGACCAAGGCAACTTTCTCTCAAATAGCCCTTTTCTCCTTAAGCGCGAAATTACGCGAGCCGTTCTTTGGTAACTATATACCCACTTATTTGCCCATACCCTTCTGTGAGTTTAAATTTAGCACGACAAAGACCCCTACCAGTGCTATTTGGAATTCACTCATTACGCGGTCTAAAGCCTGTTTTTTTTTTTTCTTTTTGCACTCTCTTTTTCACAAAGTGCACCCACTCACTTACTCACTCACTCACTCACTCACTCACTCACTCACATACTCACTCACTCTCTCTCTCTCTCTCGACTTTTCAGTGTTGTTTTCCAATCACATGGCACAAGTAAGAGAATGTGTTTGAATTACACAAAAAGAGACGATCTGTATAACATTAAATACTCGTCATAAATATAAATAAATAAGTAAAAATCTGGAAACAACCATTTCTTTTGTTACGTGAATTTAATATAAATAATTGCACATGAACACAAGTGCCCTGGAGTGTTGCGTTTGAGCACTTGGGAGAACGGTTGCTTTCCCGTCCGAAAGAAACATTTCGACTTAAAAAAGCGGGATATATGTAATGATCCTGCTACTCCAGAGTCACTTTTACCTTCTCGAGCACGTGTACATGAACGAATAGCATGGTCATACAGAGAGGCATACATTTTTCAATGTTCTCTTAACATTCACTAACAACCCGACGCCATTCACTGAAATCTGACTTGAAAACATGAGTTGTGAAGCTTCGGAGAATTGCTCGAAGCACATATAATTCGGTAGTTCCTCATTCTCCTCACGGTGAGTGAATGAGCATATGATTAATTCGTCTCTCTAGCCTTCACTAGGATCCTTTGAGCGACGTCTTCCTCCCCCACCGCCCACAGGACTCACGGCGTCCGAGCGCCGCCGAGGAGACGTGAGGTGGGGAGCGAAAAGAAGGCGGATTAGCAAAGGATCCGCTGCTGGATGGGTGAGAGTGAATAACACCAAAAGGGAAATCCTTAAGTAAAAACCGCCACTCTCAGCCACCTGAAGCACAAGCAGTGAGGGAATGAGCTTCATCAAGACGACACTTCCTCACTGTCATTACGCATTTTGCCGTTTTCTATGGCCTTTATGTCCTTCTGACTGGTAGTGTCCAGGCCGAGGGTTCTGTCCGCTCTCTGCACAGCGGCGGTGGCAGGCGAGGGTGTTGCCGTGACGCTCAGAAGGGCGTGTGACATGGGGGGCGGAGAGGAACCTCTTGGCACTAGCGCCTGCGGCGGAGATGCGGTGGTGCTCACGCTCAGCGTTTTCGTCAGCGGGGTCGCCACGGACGTCTTTGCGAGGGAGAGATCTCCGACGGACTTCACAAGGGAGGCGGAGGTAGTGGCAGACTTCAGAGTGGTGGAGACTGCAGCGGAGACGCCCTTGTAGCTTACCGCCGCCGCAGCCAGGTTGCTGGGGACGAACTCCTTGATGACTATGTGGTCCTCGAAGGTCGTGGTGCTCGACGTGTGGTGGTGGCTATGATGCTGATCTTCGGCTTTGCTCGGGGTGACGCTACTGCTGGTGTTGTTACTGCTAAAGGACGTGGAGGCGGAGTTAGTGATGGAGGAGGTGGCGGTGGAGAGATCCCTTGGGGCGTCCCTTGCAGGGACAGCGACAGCATCTTGGTGGTGGGACAACGGAGACAGCCGCATGAGATGGCCACCGCCGCCGCCGCCGCCGCCGCCTTCGCCGCCTCCTCCA
>NC_061824.1:15467901-15482901 GCF_019202785.1 Penaeus chinensis
TCTTTTTTTTTCTTCCTTTTCCCCATTCTTTTCCCTCTACTCCTTTTTCCTTTCCCCTATCCCCTTTCCTTTTCCCTCATCTCCTTTCCTTTCCCTTTCCTTCCCTCTTTCCCTCTTTTTCCTCCTCCTCCCCTCCTCTCCTCCTCCTCCTCCCCCTCCCCCCCTCCCCCCCTTCCTCTCCCCTTTCTCCCCTTTCCTCCTCCTCCCCCCCTCCTCCCTCCTCCTCTTCCTTTTTCCTCTCCTCCTCTTCCCCCCCTCCTCCCCTCCTCCTCCTCCCTCCTCCCCTCCTTCCTCCTCCTCCTCCCCCCCTCCTCCTTCTCTCCTCCTTCTCTCCCCCTTCTCCCCCCCCTCCTCTCCTCCTCCTCTCCTCCCTCCTCCTCTCCCTCCTCCCTCCTCCCCCTCCTCCTCCTCCTCCCCTCCCTCCTCCTCCCCTCCCCCCCTCCTCCTCCCCTCCTCCTTCCTCCTCCTCCTCCCGCGTTAGCATCTGTTTTCCCGCCGCCCCCTTTTCCCGTCTTCACCCCTTTGGAAGGCTTTTCCCTTTAAGAAGTATGTTCAAACAGGTGCGGAAATAATACGGATAACAAATGATATAGATAGAGCTACGCGCATACATGCACAGAATGGTAACTGTAGCTCTGGCCTGCAAGCGGGAGGGGCAGGACACGGCCAGAGGGAGACCTCCGGAGGCGAGGGCCACAGCCGCGGCCCGTCCGCTGCACCGACAGCTCACCCAAAGCACACCCCGCTCTTCTAAATTTCATCTTTTTCTTATAAATCCAACAAATCAGTTGTCTCTAAATTACCCCTAATTACGCCATCATCACCCCCAACCGCCCATTCTTCCCCTTCGCCGTAATGCCAACCGCTAACTAACCATTAAACTGGGGCTAACGGGGCCGAAATTAGGTTTTACAGGTGCCTTCATTCTACTACGACGGGGGGACCCGGGAGAGCAGGGTTTCTCGGACGTTATATATGGGAAGAGGTTTTGTGGGAGGCATTAGCCGTGACTGCAGCTCTCCCCTTCCCCGCTTCCCCCCTCCTCTCTTCTCTCCTTCCTTCTCCCTCCTATCTCCCCTGCTTCCCTCCTCCTCTCCTCTCTCCTTCCTTCTGCCTCCCCCTTCTCCGCTTACCTCCTCCTCTCCTCTCCTCTCAGTCCCTTCTCTCCACTCTCTTTCCCCCCGTTCCCGCCCCTCTCTCCCATCCTCTCCGCCCCCCCCCCCTTCTCTCTCTCTTCTTCTCCTTCCCTCCGCCCCCCCTCCCTCCCCGGGCGGCCGACTCGTTTGGCGGCGAAGGAGAGGTAAGCTTTCCCGGGGATCACAGGGAAAACGCTACAAGGGGGGGGATCTTTCAGCGCCGGTCATGGGTTTCGCTTTAGGGTTCATGTCGCTCTGGCGAGGAACCGCTTCCCTTTGCTAGTGTTAAACGGAAAAGAAAGCATATGCCATTGCTCGACCCCTCCCCCCTCTCTCTCTTTTTGCCTGTCTATTTTGTTCTCTATCCCCTTTTTCTTTTTATCTACTCCCTGTCTGTTTTGTCTGTTTATCTATTGGTACCCCTATCTATTTTTTAAATGGGCCAGAATTACAAGACTCTTCAAAGCCTCACCTTAAAAGTTTTGGGGTTTAAAAGACCGCAACTTCAAGACGTCATGTCAGCGCCTGCTTCTGAGAGAGGACTTGGGCGAAGCAGGGCAAAGGGGGGGGGGGGGGTACAACAATACTAAGAACAAGATGATAATAAAACAACAATAATAAATTATAATAATAATAATAATAAAATTTAAAAAAATAATAATTAAAATAATAATAATAATAATAAAAATTTTAAATAATATAATAATAATAATTAATAATAAAATAAAATAATGGTTAAAAAATAACTGAATAATAAAAAAAAAAAAATTTAATAATAAAATAATAATAAAAAATAATAATAGAAAATTTTAGCAATAACCGATAAAAAAAAATAGCGAAAAAGGCGCCCCAAACCCGGGAGCGCTTTGCGGCGGGCGGGGCCCCCGGACGGCTCCCTCTCCCCCTCGCAATCAATCTTACTCCAACGGGGGGAAAAATTTCAGGAAGCTCCGCCCAAACCCCAAACCCCGCCTCGCAAATCGCTAAATCTCACGCGAGAAAACACGGGGGGGGGCCGAGGGGGGGGGGGGGGGGGGGGGGGTAAATTCGTAAAATCGTCTGAACCCCCTCCCCCCCCCCCCCGCGGGAACCCCCTGTAAAGTAATTGCCGAATTTTCTCACGGGGACGAACTGCTGCTTTTTGCAAAATGGATGCAAAAATCGCGAATATGTGTGGGTGCTGTTAGCGGTTGTACATATACAGTATATTACCACATACACGCTTCCCGCATATATATGTGTTGGAGTGTTGTGTTGTGTGTGTGTGTGTGTGTGTGGTGGTTTTTTGTGTGGGTGGTTGTGTGGTGTGGTGTTGTGTTTGGGGCACTCCCCATAAACACATACATACATACAACTACAAACAACAACATACATACATACATACATACAACAACAACATACATACATACATACATGCAAACTACATACATACATACATGTAACATACATACAAACATAAACACACCCACACACACCAAAACACACACAACACTTAAAGGGTGTGTTGTGGGGGCGCGCTATGAATGCACTTCACCCAAGGGGCCCTCAATTAAAGAAATTTAGTGACAAGTGACCGCCTGGAGGGGAGACTTTCAAAATGCGCTTACGGATCAGGGGGCGAGGGGGAAGAGGGAGTAGGCAGGAGGCGAGGGGAAAAGGGGGCAGGCGAGGGGGAAAAGGGGGCAGGCGAAAGGGGAGGGGAAGAGGGGCAGGGAGGGGGAAAAGGGCGGCGAGGAGGGGAGGGAAGAGGAGCAGGCGAGGGAAGAGGGGGCAGGGGAGGAGGGGGGGGAAGAGGAGCGGGGAGGAGGGGGGAAGAGGGAGCAGGCGAGGGGAAAGGGAGCAGGCGAGGAGGCGAGGGGGAAAGGGGGGCAGGGGGAGGGGAAAGGGAGCAGGCGAGGAGGGAGGGGAAAAGGGAGCAGGCGAGGGGGAAAGGGGCAGGCGAGGGGCGAGGGGGAAAAGGGCAGGCGAGGGGCGAGGGGAAAGGAGCAGGCGAGGGGGAAGGGGGAGCAGGCAGGGGCGAGGGGGAAAAGGGGGCAGGCGAGGGGAAAAGGGGGCAGGCAGGAGGCGAGGGAAGGGGAGCAGGCGGGGGGCGAGGGGAAAAAGGGGCGGGGAGGGGGGAGGGCAGGCAAAGGCAGGGGAAGAGGGGGCAGGGGAGGGAAGAGGGGGAGCGAGGGGGCGAGGGGAGGAGGGGGAGGGAAGGAGGAGGGGAAGACGGAGAGCGAGGGGAAGAGGGGGCAGGCAAGGGGCGAGGGGGAAAAGGGGGCAGGGGGAGGGAAGAGGAGCAGGGGAGGAGGGGAGGGGGAAAAGGGGGCGCGGGGAAAGGGGGGCAGGCGAGGGGCGAGGGGAAGAGGGAGCAGGCGGGGGAAAGGAGCGGCGAGGGGCAGGGGGAAAAGGGAGCAGGCAGGGAAGAGGAGCAGGGGAGGAGGCAGGGGAAAAAGGGAGCGGCAAGGAGGGGAGGGGGAAAGGGACAGGGGAGGGGAAGAGGGAGCAGCGAGGAGGCGGGGAAGAGGGAGCAAGCGAGGGGGAAAAGGGGGCAGGCAGGAGGGGGGGGAAGAGGGGGCAGGGGAGGGGAAAGGAGCAGGCAAGGGGCGAGGGGGAAAAGGGGGAGGGGAGGGGGAAAAGGAGCAGGCGGGAGGCGAGGGAAAGGGGCAGGCGAGGGGAAGAGGGGGCGGGGAGGGGGCAGGGAAGAGGGAGCAGGCGAGGGGAAGGGGAGCAGCAGGGGGAAAAGGGGGCAGCAGGGGAAGAGGGGGGGAGGGGAGGAGGCGAGGGGAAGAGGGGGCAGGCGAGGAGGGAGGGGGAAAAGGGACAGGCGGGGGAAAAAGGGGGCAGGGGAGGGGGCAGGGGAAGAGGGGGCAGGCAGGGGAAGAGGGAGCGGCGAGGGGCGAGGGGGGAAAGGGGGCAGCAGGAGGCAGGGAAGAGGACAGCAGGGGGGAAAAAAGGGGGCGGCGAGGAGGGGAGGGGGAAAAGGGGGGCAGGCGAGGGGGAAAAGGGGGCAGGGGAGGGGGCGAGGGGAAGGGAGCGGCGAGGGGGAAAAGGGAGCAGGCAAGGAGGCGGGGAAAAGGGGGGGGCCGAGGGGAAGAGGGACAGGCGAGGGGAAGAGGGAGAGGGAGACGAGGGGAAGAGGGGGCAGCGAGGGGAAAAAGGGAGAGGCGAGGGAAGAGGGAGCAGCGAGGGGGAAGAGGGAGCAGCAGGAGGCGAGGGGAGAGGGACAGGGGAGGAGGCGAGGGAAGAGGGGACAGGCGGGGGAAGAAGGGGAGCAGGGAGGGGGCGGGGGAAGAGGGGGCAGGCGAGGGGAAAAGGGAGAGGCGAGGGGGCGAGGGGGAAGAGGAGCAGGCGGGGGAAAAGGGAGCAGGGGAGGAGGGGAGGGGAAAGGGAGCAGGCGAGGAGGCAGGGGAAAAAGGACAGCCGAGGGGAAGAGGGGCAGGCGGGGGGCGAGGGGAAAAGGGGGAGGGCAGGAGGGGGAGGGGGAAAAGGGGGGCGGCAGGGGAAAAAGGGGCAGGGGAGAGGCGAGGGGAAGGGGGGCGGCGAGGGGAAGAGGGCAAAGGGGAGGAGGGGAGGGGAAGAGGGAGCGGCGGGGGGGAAGAAGGGAGCAGGGGGGGGGAGGCAGGGGAAGAGGGGAGGCGAGGAGGCAGGGAAGAGGGACAGGGGGAGGGGAAGAGGGGGCAGGCGAGGAGGCAGGGGGAAAAGGGGCAGGCGGGAGGGGAGGGGAAGAGGGGCAGGCGAGGGGGAAAAGGGAGCGGGGAGGAGGCAGGGAAAAAGGGGGCAGGGGAGGGGGAAAAGGGAGAGGCGAGAGGCGAGGGGAAGAGGGGGGGAGCGAGGGGAAAGGGGCAGCGAGGGGCGAGGGGAAAGGGAGCAGGCGAGGGGGGCGAGGGGGAAAAGGGGGCAGGCGAGGGGAAAGGGGGCAGGGAGGGGGCGGGGGAAAGGAGCCGAGAGGCGAGGGGAAGAGGGAGCAGGGGGAGGGGAAGAGGACAGGCGAGGAGGCAGGGGGAAAAGGGGGGCAGGCGAGGAGGGGGAGGGAAAGAGGGGGCAGGGGAGGGGGAAAAGGGGGCAGGCCCAGGAGGGGGAGGGAAGAGGGCAGGGGAGGGAAGAGGGAGCAAGGCGAGGAGGCGAGGGGGAAAAGGGAGCAGGCGAGGGGAAGAGGGGGCAGGCGAGGAGGCGAGGGGAAGGGGACAGGGAGGAGGCGAGGGGAAAAAAAGGGGGCAGGCGAGGGGAAAGGGGGCAGGCAAGGGCGGGGGGAAAAGGGGGCAGCAGGAAGAGGGGGCAGGCGAGGAGGGGAGGGGGGGAGGGGGCAGCAAGGAGGCAGGGGGAAACGGAGCAGGGGGAGGGAAGAGGGGAGCAGGCAAGGAGGGGAGGGGAAGAGGGAGCAGGGGAGGAGGCGAGGGGGGAGGGACAGGCAGGACAGGGAAGAGGGGGCAGGCGAGGAGGCGAGGGGAAGAGGGAGCAGGCGGGGGAAAAAGGGGGCGGGGAGGGGGCGAGGGGAGGAGGGACAGGCAAGGGGGGCGAGGGAAGACGAGCAGGGGAGGGGGAAAAAGGGAGCAGGCAAGGAGGGGGAGGGGAAGAGGGAGCAGGGAAGGGGCAGGGGGAAAAGGAGCGGCGAGGAGGCGAGGGGGAAAGGAGCAGGGGAGAGGCGAGGGGGAAAAGGGAGCAGGCAGGGGAAAGGGAGCAGGCGAGGGGGGGCGAGGGGAAGAGGGGAGCAGGCGAGGGGGGAGGGAAGAGGGAGCAGGCGAGGGGGCAAAGGACCCCAGGGAATCGGGGGGCCCCTTTTAAAAGGGGGGGAAACAGAGGGGCGGGGACCTGTTTCGCAGACACTTTTTTTCTTTCCCCGGGAAATTTTACGCTGCCCAGGAGACCCCGAGACACAAGGACGCGCCAAGGCAAAGCACACACTCAAATAACACGTAAACACACTAATAAGCCGCACACACCTCATTGATGAGAAATTGCATTATTTTTTCAATGCTTCTTCCACTAAGCCGCACTTACTGGTGACATTTAAGGGTATATACTTAAATGATAAGATAATTTTTTTTTCATGATTATAAATTCAGAAGATAATGATTCACCTTATCTATTTCATTCCATTTTTTATCGTTATACTACTATCGTCATGAAAATAAAATGAGTATGCAATAGAAACTTTTTTATATATCGTTTATTACACCGCCCACCGCCACCAGCCCCGCCCACCCGCCGCCGAAACCCGAGCCGCCCCCCCAACGGGGGGCCCCCGCCCGCCAGGGCTCTCACTCCGCCCTCGAAAAATACACCCCCAACTCCTCACATTCCTTCTCTCTAACCTTCCCCATTTTTATAAACCCCGTCCGCGCCAAGGGAATGAAACCAAAAAAAAAAAAAAAAAAAGAAGGGGCAGAAAGAAGAAGGGTTTGCAATGCGCTTCCCCCCGATACCCTTCGCCCTCGACCCTCATGCTACCCACTTTAAAAGAGGATTGAAGGACAAGGGTCGACCGGAGACAAAAATCGGAGGGGGGATCCCCTTCCCAAAACCCCCTGAAAAAAACCCGTCGTTTTTATACCCGTACACTTTGAGATAAGAGGCGATTGCTGATAAAACTACGGAGGCAAAAGAGTTGTTGCGAGAATGGAGGCAAAGAGGGGGGGGCCGGGGATAAAAGCGCACGATAGAAATCGACGTAACGAGAGAAGGGTGGAGAGACTGACAATCGACAGGGAAAGAAAGTATCTTAAAAAAAAAAAAAAAAAACGAAATAAGAGCGGGCGCCCTGGCCCGCGAGCACGGCTCCGATAAGCAGGGGGCGCCCCGGAGCCGTAAAGACATCCCTCAAAAGTCAATTTTCGGTTTTCCATTCGTTTTTTTTGTCCTTCTCATGGGCTTCGGCCGTGCCACCCTCCTCATCTACAAGTTTTTTTAATTTTTCATGTAAAATCTTTCCAATATTTTCCCCTTTCGGACTTTGAAAACCCGTTCTCCCCCCCACGCTCTAGCCCATTTTCTTTTTTTTTTTTTTTTTTTTAAAAAGATGTTTTTTTTGCGTTTTTATCCTTTTACTAAAAAATTTTCCCCCTCCTTATTTTCTTTCCTCATCCTTGACCATTCCATTCGCTCAACGGGAGGGGCTCCGAAGCATGGGAGAGGTGGGGGTCACATCTGGCAATGAAAGTCGTTTCCCCCCCCCCCAAACGTTTGCAACACCAGTTTTGTGGAAAGTACTGCGGGCTCTGTCAACACCGTCGCGGCTCCCTGCTCATATCTACTCGCAGATTTTGTGGGTGTTTTTCTCGTGCTTGTTTACTGTCCTTTTTTTTTTTTTTTTTCTCAACTCTTCCCCCTCCCCTTCTTTATTTTTTTTTTCTTCTTTATCCTGCTCCCCTACTCTTTTTTTGTGCCCTTTCCTCCTCCTCTCTTTTTTTTTTTTTTCGTCTTGCCTTTTTTTTTTTTCTTCAACAGTTTGTCTTCTCTTTTTCTTTTTCTTCTCTTCCTCTTCTTCTTCTTTTTCTTCTCCCTAATACTATTGATAATAACTGTAATAATAACAGCAATAATAATAATAATAATAATAATAATAATAATAATAATAATAATAATAGTAATATTGAGCAATAACGCTGATAATAATAGCGATAGAGGCAGCACCAATCCGGAGCGCTTCGCGGGCGGGCGGCGCCCCCGGCAGCGGCGTCCCTCGTCCGCCTCGCAATCAATCTTATCTCCAAGCGGTGGGAAAATTGCAGGAAGCTCCGCCAACCACACCGGCCGCCTCGCACAGTCGCTAAATCATCACGCGAGAAGAGACACGGGGAGGGGCCGAGGGGGGGGGGGGGGGGGGGCGGTAAATTCGTAAAAGTCGTCTGACCCCCTCCCCCCCCCCCACCCGCGGGAACCACCACTTGTAACGTAATTGCCGAATTACTCACTGTGACGAACTGCTGCTTTCGCAAGATGGATGCAACTCTGCGAATATGTGTGGCTGCGTGTGTATGCGGTTTGTACAGTATACATGTATATGTACACATACATACACGCTCCCGCATATATATGTGTGTGTGAGTGTATGTGTGTGTGTGTGTGTGTGTGTGTGTGTGTGTGTGTGTGTGTGTGTGTGTGTGTGTGTGTGTGTGTGTGTGTGTGTGTGTGCACATCCATCCATAAACACATACATACATACATACATACATACATACATACATACATACATACATACATACATACATACATACATACATACATACATACATGCATACATACATACATACATACATGTATACATACATACATACATAAACACACACACACACACACACACACACACACACTTAAATGTGTGTGTGTGTGTGTGCGCGCTATGAATGCACTTCACCCAAGGAGCCCTGCAATTAAAGAAGTTGAGTGGACAAGTGACCGCCGTGGAGGGGAGACTTGCAACATGCTGTCTTACGGGATCAGGCGGCGAGGGGAAGAGGGAGTAGGCGAGGAGGCGAGGGGAAGAGGGAGCAGGCGAGGGGAAGAGGGAGCAGGCGAGGAGGCGAGGGGAAGAGGGAGCAGGCGAGGGGAAGAGGGAGCAGGCGAGGAGGCGAGGGGAAGAGGGAGCAGGCGAGGGGAAGAGGGAGCAGGCGAGGAGGCGAGGGGAAGAGGGAGCAGGCGAGGAGGCGAGGGGAAGAGGGAGCAGGCGAGGGGAAGAGGGAGCAGGCGAGGAGGCGAGGGGAAGAGGGAGCAGGCGAGGGGAAGAGGGAGCAGGCGAGGAGGCGAGGGGAAGAGGGAGCAGGCGAGGGGAAGAGGGAGCAGGCGAGGAGGCGAGGGGAAGAGGGAGCAGGCGAGGAGGCGAGGGGAAGAGGGAGCAGGCGAGGGGAAGAGGGAGCAGGCGAGGAGGCGAGGGGAAGAGGGAGCAGGCGAGGGGAAGAGGGAGCAGGCGAGGAGGCGAGGGGAAGAGGGAGCAGGCGAGGAGGCGAGGGGAAGAGGGAGCAGGCGAGGGGAAGAGGGAGCAGGCAAGGAGGCGAGGGGAAGAGGGAGCAGGCGAGGGGAAGAGGGAGCAGGCGAGGAGGCGAGGGGAGGAGGGAGCAGGCAAGGAGGCGAGGGGAAGACGGAGCAGGCGAGGGGAAGAGGGAGCAGGCAAGGAGGCGAGGGGAAGAGGGAGCAGGCGAGGGGAAGAGGGAGCAGGCGAGGAGGCGAGGGGAAGAGGGAGCAGGCGAGGGGAAGAGGGAGCAGGCGAGGAGGCGAGGGGAAGAGGGAGCAGGCGAGGGGAAGAGGGAGCAGGCGAGGAGGCGAGGGGAAGAGGGAGCAGGCGAGGGGAAGAGGGAGCAGGCGAGGAGGCGAGGGGAAGAGGGAGCAGGCAAGGAGGCGAGGGGAAGAGGGAGCAGGCGAGGGGAAGAGGGAGCAGGCGAGGAGGCGAGGGGAAGAGGGAGCAGGCGAGGGGAAGAGGGAGGCGAGGGGAAGAGGGAGCAGGCAAGGAGGCGAGGGAAGAGGGAGCAGGCGAGGGGAAGAGGGAGCAGGCGAGGAGGCGAGGGGAAGAGGGAGCAGGCGAGGGGAAGAGGGAGCAGGCGAGGAGGCGAGGGGAGGAGGGAGCAGGCGAGGGGAAGAGGGAGCAGGCGAGGGGAAGAGGGAGCAGGCGAGGGGAAGAGGGAGCAGGCGAGGAGGCGAGGGGAAGAGGGGAGCAGGGGAGGAGGCGAGGGGAAGAGGGAGCAGGCGAGGGGAAGAGGGAGCAGGCGAGGAGGCGAGGGGAAGAGGGAGCAGGCGAGGGGAAGAGGGAGCAGGCGAGGAGGCGAGGGGAAGAGGGAGCAGGCGAGGAGGCGAGGGGAAGAGGGAGCAGGCGAGGGGAAGAGGGAGCAGGCGAGGAGGCGAGGGGAAGAGGGAGCAGGCGAGGGGAAGAGGGAGCAGGCGAGGAGGCGAGGGGAAGAGGGAGCAGGCGAGGGGAAGAGGGAGCAGGCAAGGAGGCGAGGGGGAAGAGGGAGCAGGCGAGGGGAAGAGGGAGCAGGCGAGGGGAAGAGGGAGCAGGCGAGAGGCGAGGGGAAGAGGGAGCAGGCGAGGGGAAGAGGGAGCAGGCGAGGGGGAAGAGGGAGCAGGCGAGGGGAAGAGGGAGCAGGCGGAGGAGGCGAGGGGAAGAGGGAGCAGGCGAGGAGGCGAGGGGAAGAGGGAGCAGGCGAGGGGAAGAGGGAGCAGGCGAGGAGGCGAGGGGAAGAGGGAGCAGGCGAGGGGAAGAGGGAGCAGGCGAGGAGGCGAGGGGAAGAGGGAGCAGGCGAGGGGAAGAGGGAGCAGGCGAGGAGGCGAGGGGAAGAGGGAGCAGGCGAGGAGGCGAGGGGAAGAGGGAGCAGGCGAGGGGAAGAGGGAGCAGGCGAGGAGGCGAGGGGAAGAGGGAGCAGGCGAGGAGGCGAGGGGAAGAGGGAGCAGGCGAGGGGAAGAGGGAGCAGGCGAGGAGGCGAGGGGAAGAGGGAGCAGGCGAGGAGGCGAGGGGAAGAGGGAGCAGGCGAGGGGAAGAGGGAGCAGGCGAGGAGGCGAGGGGAAGAGGGAGCAGGCGAGGGGAAGAGGGAGCAGGCGAGGAGGCGAGGGGAAGAGGGAGCAGGCGAGGGGAAGAGGGAGCAGGCGAGGAGGCGAGGGGAAGAGGGAGCAGGCGAGGAGGCGAGGGGAAGAGGGAGCAGGCGAGGGGAAGAGGGAGCAGGCAAGGAGGCGAGGGGAAGAGGGAGCAGGCGAGGGGAAGAGGGAGCAGGCGAGGAGGCGAGGGGAGGAGGGAGCAGGCAAGGAGGCGAGGGGAAGACGGAGCAGGCGAGGGGAAGAGGGAGCAGGCAAGGAGGCGAGGGGAAGAGGGAGCAGGCGAGGAGGCGAGGGGAAGAGGGAGCAGGCGAGGAGGCGAGGGGAAGAGGGAGCAGGCGAGGAGGCGAGGGGAAGAGGGAGCAGGCGAGGGGAAGAGGGAGCAGGCGAGGAGGCGAGGGGAGGAGGGAGCAGGCAAGGAGGCGAGGGGAAGACGGAGCAGGCGAGGGGAAGAGGGAGCAGGCAAGGAGGCGAGGGGAAGAGGGAGCAGGCAAGGAGGCGAGGGGAAGAGGGAGCAGGCGAGGAGGCGAGGGGAAGAGGGAGCAGGCGAGGAGGCGAGGGGAAGAGGGAGCAGGCGAGGGGAAGAGGGAGCAGGCGAGGAGGCGAGGGGAAGAGGGAGCAGGCGAGGAGGTGAGGGGAAGAGGGAGCAGGCGAGGAGGCGAAAGGACCCCAGGGGAATCGGGGACCCACTTTTAAGCGGGAAACAGAGGAGGCGGCGACCTGTTCGCAGACACTTTTTGCTTTCCGGAAGTTCAGCGCTGCCCGAGGAGATCCACGCAGACGACAAGGACGCGTCCACAGGCACGCACACACTCAAATATACACGTAAACACACTCAATAATGCACGCACACACACTCAGTTGATGAGTATTGCATTATTTGCAATGCTTCTGTCACTACTGCCGACACTACTGGTGACATTAAGGATGATGATACTTATAATGATGAAGATAATTATCTTCATGATTATAATTCATGAAGATAATGATTCATCCTTATACTATTGCTATCTCCATTTTTTATCGTTATTACTACTATCGTCATGAAAATAACAATGAGTATGCAATAGAAACTGTTTATGATATCGTTATTATCACCGTCACCGCCAGCGCAGCGCCGACCACGCCGCCGAAACCCGAGGCCGGGCAGCAACGGCGGCGCCCGCAGGGCTCTCACTCCGCCCTCGAGGAAAATACATCCCCAACTCCTACACATTCCTTCTCTCTATCCTTCCCCATGTTTTATAAACCTCCGTCCGCGCCAAGGAGAATGAAAACAAAACGAAAAAAAAAAAAAGAAGGAGCAGAAAGAAGAAGTGTTTCGCAATGCTGCTTCCCGAGATACCCTGTCGCCCTCGAGCCGTCATGCTACGCCACTTAAACGGAGGATTGAAGGGACAAGGGTCGACCGGAGACAAAGTGCGGAGGGGGGATCCCCTTCCCAAACCCTCCTGAAACCTGTCGTTTTATACCAGTACACTTGTGAGATAATGATGGCGATTGACTGATAAAACTACGGAGGCAATTGAGTTGTTGCGAGAATGCGATGGCAGAAGAGGGGGGTCCGGAGATAAAAGCGCACAGATAGAAATGCAGACGTACGAGAGAAGGCTGGAGAGACTGACAATCAGACAGGCAGAAGAAAGTCATCTTAAAAAAGGAAAGAGAACGAAATAGAGAGCAGGAGCGCCCTGGCCCGCGAGCAGCGGCTCCGAGTAAGCGAGGGTGCGGCCGCGGAGCCGTAAAGACATCCCTCAAGATGTCACTCTCGGTTGCCATTCGTTTCTTGTGCGCTTCTCATGGGCTTCGGCCGTGCAGCTCCCTCCTCAGTGCTACAAGTTTTTAATTTGCATGGTATATCTTTCCAATATTCTTCCCTTTCTGTGTATCTTTGAAAACGCCGTTCGTCTCCACGCTCTAGCCACAGTTTTCATTTTTTAACGATGTTTTTGTTGCGTTTCATCCTTATCTATTCCTCACTCCTTATTTCTTCCTCATCCTTTGACCATTCCATTCGCTCAACGGCAGGGACTCGCGAAGCATGGGAGAGCGTGGGGAGTCTACATCTGGCAATGAAAGTCGTTTACATCGTTTGCAACACCATGTTGTTGTGGAAAGTACTGCGGGCTCTGTCATCACCGTCGCGGCTCCTCTGCTCATATGCTACTCGCAGATTTCGTGGCTGTTTTTCTCGTGCTTGTTTACTGTCCTTTTTTCTTTTTTTCTCAACTCTCCCGGCTTCTTTATTTTTTCTTTCTTCTTCATCCTGCTCCCCTACGTCTTTTTCTTGTGCCCTTTCCTCCTCCTCTCTTTTTTTTTTGCGTCTTGCTCTTTTTCTTCTTCATCATGTTTGTCTTCTCTTCATCTTTTTCTTCATCTTCCTCTTCTTCTTCTTTTTCTTCTCCCGTCTCCCCTCCTCCCGTCTCCCCTCCTCCCCTCCCCCCATTGCCCCCCCAAAATGCCTGACTCCTTCCCCTTAGCGGCGCCTTGTACGTGTCTCGAGTCGTTGTTCGCCCATTCAGTCGAGGCGCCGGGAAAGGGGGGGGGGGGGGTCTGGCCGTCAGGGTACTCCACTCCATGTGATTGCCGGGGGGGGGGGAGGTTTCATCATTGTCTTTCGAGTTTCCAGGTAAAGGCAGAAGAACCCCCTTCGTCTTCGAAGTTCCTAGAGGAGCTGTGTTTGATTTTTGTTTGTTTTTTCTCTTCCACTTTCCCTCTTCCCTTTTCGTAGGTCTGAGCATTTTCTTCCTTGATTTCTCCTTCCTTCTCTTTGATTTCTTCTTATAATTATCATACATTACTTATATATCGGTTAGTTTCCTACGCTATATTTATATATTTCCACGAATTCATTCAGCACACACACGCGCGAGCGCATCACAATGCGTTTATTTAGCCTCTGTCTCTGAATGCGTGCAGGAGACGCCGTTCGCAAAAGGAGGCAGAGTGGTGAGCCGAACGCCCACGATGGGCGCCGGGCATGCACGAGGGAGGGATGGGGAGGGGAAAGGAAGGGGTGGGAGACTAGAAAGGAAAGGGAAAGGAAGGGGGGGAAGGGAGGGAAATGAGGAAAGGGAAAGGAAGGGGGAAAGGGAGGGAAATGAGGAAAGGGAGGGAAAGGAATGGAACAGAGAGATAAGGAAGGGAAAGGGAAGGGAGAAGAAAGAAGGGGAAGAAGACGGGGAATGTAGACTGGAAGAGGGGGAGGGAAGGAATGGAGGGAGATGGGGAAGGGTGAAGGAAAGGGGTGTAGGTAAAGAGGGGATAGGAATGGAGTGGGAGAGTAGAGAAAATGTGCAATGGGGAGAGAAAAAGGTCGGAGAATGAGGGAATTTGGAAAAGGGAAGATAGATTGAAGACAAGAAGAAAAAACTTTAACTGGGTGGTGAAGGAAAGAAAGAAAATCAGAAATAAGGAAAAAAGAGACCGAGAGGAAGTGATTAATAAGAGCTTGTAAGTCAGCCGTCTGAGCGAGGCTCTCCGCGGGCGGCGCCGCGACCCGCGCCGGAACCGCCTTGTTGCGCGGCACTTTGCAAACACATAATATGCGTGTGCATGTTTATGCATTTATATACATACCAACCGACCTACCTACATACCTACATGCACATACAGACATATAGATCTGTGAATATATTTATATATGTGTGTGTGTGTGTGTGTGTGTGTGTGTGTGTGTGTGTGTGTGTGTGTGTGTGTGTGTGTGTGTGTGTGTGTGTGTGTGTGTGTGATAAATTTGTCAGAGATCATGCCATGAGAAAACGGCGATATTCAGAATGTCTGCTATATTACTTACATTGCAACAGACAAGCAGAATAGTACTGCGCCCGTTGATGGGCCTCGCCAAGGAATTAGCCTACGTCAATTATATAATTGCATTTCCCTTGTAAATCAGTACCTTTAAATATAGCTTTTGGATTGTAAACTGTTCTGGAGATGCGTTTAAGATCAATAATGCTTTGTTTCAAAGCCTAGACCGACAGGCGGACAGAGAGAGAAACAGAGCACGAGCGAACTTTTAAACAGGTTGCTAATGGGCGAGACAATCGGCCAATTAGGGACTTTGTTTACAATCCCTCGGCCAATCACAGCGGTCGGAGAGAGAGAGAGAGGGAGAGGGAGAGGGAGAGGGAGAGGGAGAGGGAGGGAGAAAGAGAGAGAGAGAGAGAGAGAGAGAGAGAGAGAGAGAGAGAGAGAGAGAGAGAGAGAGAGAGAGAGAGAGATAGAGAGAGAGAGAGAGAGAAGGAGGGAGGGAGAGGGGGGGGAGAGAGAGAGAGAGAGAGAGAGAGATAGAGAGAGAGAGAGAGAGAGAGAGAGAGAGAGAGAGAGAGAGAGAGAGGGAGAGGGAGAAGGGGATCTCATA
>NC_061824.1:15485401-15487901 GCF_019202785.1 Penaeus chinensis
CTCTGACAGGATGATATATAAGCGGACAGCGTCTGACACCGCGACCCCGGGCAGCGGCGCAGAGTTTGAATTAGAATTTGATAGGCTTCCCGGGGCCTCGGCGAAGGATAATCTGAATAATAAAGAGGTCATACTGTTGCGGTCCCCCTGGCCGGAGGGGGGGGGGCAAGGACGGGATTTGGCGGGGTATTAAATTTGGCGGAGCGCTCGGCTTCTTTTATAATTATTGTGACTGGGGAACAGACTGCAGTTTTAGAATTGAAGGGTGTTTGACTTTGATTCTCTCTCTCTCTCTCTCTCTCTCTCTCTCTCTCTCTCTCTCTCTCTCTCTCTCTCTCTCTCTCTCCCTCTCTCTCTCTCTCTCTCTCTCTCTTTCTTTCCCTTCCTTTCTTCTTTCCTTCCTTCCTTCCTTCCTTCCTTCCTTCCTTCCTTCCTTCCTTCCTTCCTTCCTTCCTTCCATCTCTACCACCCACCGCTACAGCTACAGCGTGTGTGTGTGCGTGTTTGTGCTTGTGAATGTTTTATGAACGTGAGAATGCGTGTCTGTCCGTGAGCGCTTTGCCCGGGAACATACGCGCGTGAAATGGAGTTTCGATAGCGAATCCCTCGCCGGCCCGTCCCGCCTGCCTCCCCCGTCCCTTGCACTCGCGGCTGTCGTCCGGCGGCGCCGCTTCGGGTCGCCTCGCGTGGAATCCGCGCTTCTCCCGATTGCTTTTAATATCACGTTATCGGTTCCCATTGATTCGAAGGGACGACTCTGTTTATGGGGATTGTCTGGCGTCTCTCGTCATATGTGAGGTAGCAGGGGAGGAAGGAGAGGAAGAAACAGAAGGAAGGAGAGGGAGAGAAGACAGGAAAGTGGTTTTAGGTTTAATTGCCGTAAAACTTTTTTTTTACTGCTATCAAACTTGGCATGAGAGAGAGAAGGAAAGAGAGAGAGAGAGAGAGAGAGAGAGAGAGAGAGAGAGAGAGAGAGAGAGAGAGAGAGAGAGAGAGAGAGAGAGAGAGAGAGAGAGTTTTAGTTGAGCCAGGCCTCATGCAAGCATGTTTTGGTCTCAACTTTTATTGATTTTCATTACATATACAGTATATGCCAAAATCCCAAAGTATTAACATTATTCTGATCAACATAGTGTCTCTCCTGCCGCCGCAGATATTTGTGGATCCGACTTGCTGCCTTGGCTCTGCGTACATGTACGTCCGCACAGCATTTTTTTCCTTTCTTGCATATCCGACTTAATCCCTCTTTCTGTGTGCGTGTGCGTGTGTGTGTGTGTGTGCGTGTGCATGTGCGTGTGCGTGTGCGTGTGCGTGTGCGTGTGCGTGTGCGTGTGCGTGTGCGTGTGTGTGTGTGTGTGCAAACATATACATATACTTATTATTTTTTTCATTCTTTTTCAACAGCCATTCATTTCACTGCAGGACACAGGTCTCTCAATTCAATATTGAGAAGCTATATGGCAGTGGCACCCTTGCCTGATTGGATGCCCTTCCTAATCAACCGCGGTTCGGTGCGCTAACACTTGTGCCACGGCGGTGACTTCCCCTACGACACCTGCGTTTGACATCTCAGGGTCGTTTTATCGGGCTCGAGATAACAGTTAGAGCGCAGGCATTTTTACGACTGCCGCGGCGGGGAATTGAACTCGGGAACACGAGGGTCGGAGTCCAGTACTCTAATCACTGGACCATCGCGGCAGTCTACCTATATGCTTAAATATACATATATATATGCATATAAAATATACATACATATATACCTTTTTTCATTAGCCATTTATTCCCCTGCATGAAATCGGCCTCTCTCAATTCATTATTTGAGGGGTTATTTGGCAGTCTAACCCTTGCCTGATTGGATGCCCTTCCTAATCAATCGCGGTTCGTTGCGTTTTCACATGTGCCACGGCGGCGACTTCCCCTACGATACTTGCGTTTTTGACTTATCATGGCGATAAACAACATATATATGCGTGTGTGTGTGTGTGTGTGTGTGTGTGTGTGTGTGTGTGTGTGTGTTTTGTTTATATGTGTGTGTTTGTGTGTGTGTTTATGTGTATGCGTGTTTATGTGTGTGTGTTTATGTGTGTGTATTCATGTTTGTATTTATGTATATGTGTGTGTACGTGTGCGTGTGTGTGTGAAAACGTATAGGTATGAATAATTACATGAATATATGTATTTATATATGTATGGAAGTATATCTTTTTAAAATTATATGCACATTTTTACCTTGACAGCATTGCTATTTTCTTGCCCAATATAAGTGAAGCCCCGTTCTAGCGGACCCCCCCCCCCCCCTTCTCCTCCGACCGGCGGCGGGAAATTGGATCAGCGAGTCGCCGGCCGACGCGAAGCATCATTAATAGACGGATATTTCTTAAGCGACTCATATCCGGCCAGAAGGCAAAAGAATCCACCCAGTGAAAATGACTGCAGCAACGATCATATAAATGTCCCAGTCAAGCGCCGCCAATTCCTTCGATGCTGCAGCTGAGAGAGC
>NC_061824.1:15500401-15507901 GCF_019202785.1 Penaeus chinensis
GAGTCCTTCAATCTGCTTACTTAGCGCGCTAATTAATTTGGCCTTATTGATTAACGGTCACCGGCATCAAAGGAAACAGCGGCTTTCGAGAGTGGTTGCGCCGCCAGTTCGCGAGGGCCGCTGTTGCTGCTTCGTTGTTATTGCTGTGGACAATGTTTTCACTGCGTTGCGGTTCTTCCCGTATCATTATCATTGATCCTGTCATTACTATTATTGTTGTTATCATGATGATCATTATGACTATTGCTGTCTTTACTAAAAATATTATATCGATACCATAATCATTACTACTGCAGTTAAAACAGATGAAGCAGGAACAATTTAATTACTAATTTCATTGTTACCGTCTTTATCATTGTTGTTTCAGAGATTATTATTATTATTATTATTACTATTATTATTATCATTAACATCATCATCATCATTATTATTACTATCATTCTCATTACTATTATTATCTATATCATTATTATAATTATTTCTCTTATTATTGCTATTATTATCATCATTATCATAATCATGCATATCAATATAATTATCATTATTATTACCACATTTATCATCATTATCATAATAACGGTAATAATAAGAATAACAGCGATGAAACTAATAATAATAACAATAACAACAGCAGCAATTTAATATTGATAATAACAATAATGATAAAGTAATAAAAGTGATATTGATATTAATAATTATAATGATAATAATAATAATAGTAATAAAAATAATAATAATAATAATAATAATAATAATAATAATAATATAACGACAATTATTTGTATTGATAATGATAATGAAAATCACAATAACAATATTAGTGACAGGGATAATAGTAATAATAATGAATAGTGAAATTATAATACTAAAACTATTACTACGAATAATAATGATGATGATGGTGATGATGTTGATAATGATAATGATAATAATAATAATAATAATATAAATATAAATAGAGTAATGGTAATACTATCATTATCACTGTTTTGTCATCATAATCAGTATTATCTTTATTAGTAGTATTAGTAGTAGTAGTATCATTATTACTATATTATTATCATCATTATCATTATTATTATCATAATCATCATCATTATCATTACCATAATTATTACTCATTATCGTTATCGTTACCATTATTATTATTATTATTTCCATTTTTGTTTATCAATATTATTATTATAACTAATATTACTGTTATCATCATCATCATTATTATTATTATTATTATAGTTATTATTTCACTATTCGTTATTATTGCTATTGTCATTGTTACTAACATTGTTAGTTTTTTTATTATCATTATCATCCATTAACATTATCATTATAATTATTACTATTACCATTATCATCATTATCATATTCATCACTATTATTTTATGATCATTATTATTGTTATGATAATTATCATGATCATTATTGTTATTACCAAGATTATTATTAGTAGTAGTAGTAGTATTTTTGTTGTTGTTGCTGCTGCTGCTTCTGCTGTCTTTAATTAATGTTGTTGTTGATCTTCACTATTGTTATCATCATCACGATCATTTTTATTCTTATCATTGTTATTATTACTGAAAACATCGTTGCTGTAAACATTACTATTATCATCATTACTTTTATTATCATTAAACCATTCACTACTATTATCTTTTATTATCAGGATCATTGGATTTACCGTTCTAATCATTAATACTGTTACTACTTCTATTATCAACAATCTAAACATGCTCATGATTACCATTATTAACATCATTATAATCATTGCTGTTGTCAACATCAGCAGCAATCGGTATAAGTATTATGATTATTAGCATCGTCATCATTATCATTACCATTCTTATTATTTTCATTCACATTACTGCTATCATTCTGGTATCACCTTATACTAAAATAATAGCTGTAATCTCCATTATTACTTTTACAGATTACAGTTATTATAGTTATTATAGTTATTTCCAATGTTATCATTATAACTAATTTCAGCTTTATCGTTACCATAATTATTTTTAACAACATAATTTTTATTCGTTATCGTCATCATATCATCATTATGATTATGATTATTATTATTATTATTATTATTACTATTATTATTATTATTATTATCATTACCATCATTGTTATTATCATTATTGTGATAATCATTTTTATTATTATTATTATTATTATTGGTGTTATAATCATTGCTATTATTATCATTATCAGTATTACTATTATTGTCATTATTATTATTATCATTATTATTATTATTATTGTTATTACTATATTATTATTATTATTATTATCATTATTACTTTCATCGTTATCGTTATCCATTTCTGTTATTATTGTTATTATTATTATTATTATTATCATTATTATTATCACTATCATAATTATTATTTTTATTATAATTTCTATCATTACTATTAGTAGTAGTAGTAGTATTTTGATTGTTACCATTACTATTATTATTACTATTATTATTCTAATTATTATCATCACTATTATTATTACAATCATTATTATTATTACAATCATTATTATTATCATTACTATCATTATCCCCGCTGGAGGCTGATCTTGCGCCGCCGTCCGTCCGCCGGCCCTCCCCGCGATCCGGAGGCGCGTGCCGTCGCATCGGCGCCGGAGCCAACGTCCGACCAGCAGCGTCCCGAGGGGCGTCTGCTTTCGTCACGCGGGGTTCCGGAGCCACCTGTGGAAGCAGGATCCCAGCCACACGGCCCTTTGTCCTGGCACCATCTGCGGCGGTTCGAGCCCCACCTGTAGCGATTTCGAGTGCCATCAGATACGCCAAGCCTCCTAACACAGGTTGGACCTCGGTAGAGCGAACTCAATTTTCCCAGAACCTCGCCTGAAAGAACCCCGATATCCGATGAACCCTGATGTGAACACCCAATATCGGACGACCCCGTTATCCCGAATTCAATATAGCAACGGAACCCCGTTAAAGCGAACCACATACCAATTAACTAGACAGAGGAACCGCGTCAAGTGAGTCTTTGATGCACGGATTTACACCGAAGAGGCCGGAGGGGGGGGGGGGGGGGGGGGGGGTACTCTGATCCTGCTACATCGAACAGACTGTTTACGGATACCGAGAACTCTGTCGGTCACGTCACAGCTCTACCGGTAAAGCTTGCTCACGGCAATTTACAAATTATTTAAATGCATGTCTGATGCTTGTTGATTAATTAACTGGATCGTAGGAACCAATTAACCGACGAGTGCAATCTAAAGTATTAATTAATATAAAATCCAATTAAAACCCAATTGAACAAGAGTGACAGCCTCAATGCAATTAATTACTAAAACCAGCATTAGCTTCGATGGGCGACACGGACGCGCATGCACACATATACGCACACACGCCGACACACACGCAAATGCACTTCAGACGGAGCCAGCGAATGCCTTCCTCGCGTGAGTGGGGCGGAGGAGGAGGCGCTGCCGGGGGCGTCGCTGGCGTGTCACTAAGGCTATCACGGGTTATAGTGCTGCGTTCATGCATGTATTTTGATAGTAATTTTGTTGTTAATTATGGTAATGATGAAGATGATACTGATGAGTGAAATATTAATGATGGCCAGATGGCGACGGAGATGTAAACAGTCTCATCTTCAACAACACGTACATGAAAAATTATAAAGCACAAGCACATTGCCCTTATGTAAACGTACCCCTTGCAAGACGGAACCAATTGCGCCGAATAATTGCAGTAAAACAATGGTCAATTAACACAGAAAATGCGATTCATCTGAGCAATTAGCCGGTCCTCCCTTTCAGTCACGGAGCCGGCGCTCGATTCGCTTCGGTTCGGTTCCTGACGAAGCCGAGTCGAACCGGATGCGAGTCGCTCGCGCCGCTCCTCATGGTTCGGCCTCCTTACTTGGCCTAATTGGCGGATCCTCTCAGCGCCAGCATTAAGTCAACGCGAACTTGCAGATTCGCCTTTTAATTCATGTAAATTTATTCGGTTCGACTCCGGAATGGGATATCGCCGGGCTCACTCTACACGACAAGGCGGCTGAGAGGTGCTGATTCGAGGGCGCGGAAACGGCGCAGACGAGACGCGTTTCCCTGATTTTCGTCTCTGCGAATGCACTGCGGCCCTTCCCTCTGGACCGATCGGCACCCGCGAAAGCTGCGGGTCAGCCGTGGCCTGAGACCGAGCTGGTCCGTCGGTCCTTCGGTCCTCGGCGGTAGGGTGAGTTGCGAATCAGCGATCAGTCCCCAGCGGGGCTCCCGATCGGCAATTATGCTCCATTACTTGAGGTTTTATTTGTCTATCGTCCGCGGCGATCGACGGCGAGATTGACAATTATCGTAATTGATGAAGTGCTGGTAATTGTCTACGGGATTATTGCGAGGCTACCGATTGATTAATGGCGGGACGAATTCCTCTCTCTTGCACTCTCGCTTATCTCCCTCTTTGTCTTTCCTTGGCCCTGTCCCTGTTTTATGCTTAGAAAGATAGCTTTGCGCTCACATTATCAATGTTGCCTAATGGCGCTCGATCTGAGATGCCTGCGCGCTCTCTTATTTCTGCGTCCGCTTGCGGTAATTACGAGGGGAAGTGCTTGCAAAGTGCACGACTGTCAGGAGAATTCCACATACATTTTAAATGGCGTTTTTGCGTTCACATTTTCAAGATTCCCTTCTTGGCTCATTAATACTATTTTAATGGGCATTGACAAACGGTAAACAAATGATCAGCTGAAAATAAGAGAGACTGCATTCTGACAGACTTACCGAAATGCTGCGGTCCAAATAGCGTTCGTAGGAAGGCGATGAGGAAGGACGAGGGCGCGACTGGCAGTGGCGACAGTCAAGTCACTTCGGGATAATATTTACACTCCAAAGATTCTTAATTTCCTTTCTCGTGTGAACTATTATTCATGATATATTTCAGTCACTAGAATAAGGGCTGTGGAGATGTGTGCCGGATTCGTATCTTTTTTTCTGAATTGATTTCTAATTAAGGCTTAATCACTTCCAAACAGATCACTCAGACGGTCTATCCATTCATCTCGTTAACATACTTCTGCGCCGCGCGATCTCCGTGAGAAAAATCCCGACCGACAAGCCATTGCCGCTCAGACAGTAAACACAGTCTTCCGTTCTCCACGAAACACAAACATAATAACCATCAGTCTCAGTGTTACTCCTGGTCGGCTCCAGAAGCCCTGGCGACGGCGCCCGAGTCTCGCAGGTGTGATCACCTTCGGCAGGTAAGCGAGGCGCCACACCGCGAATGACCACAGGTGTTCCGGACGCACGAGACGAATCGGAGCGGCGGAGGAGCGATACACATGTACCTTCCTCGGCCTGCGCGGGACGACTGCAGCAAGCTGTATCGGTGGGGCGGTCGTGGCGGCGGCAGCGACGGTGGCGGTGCGAGTGGTGGCTGTGGCGAGCGTAGCATGCGAGTGCGTGTGGAGGAGAGGCAGTGAGAGAGTCAGCGTCGCCCTGCCTTCTTCCCGCGACCAGAGGCGCGTTACTGACTGAGTGGGATGAGTGAGTGCTAGGCTGCGACGCTGGCCCGAGATGTGTGTTTGTGTGATGCTGATGGGCGCTGCAACCCGCTCGCTCGACACCTTTTAGGCGCACTTATTTCCAGACTCTCCTTTTTATGCCCCGCCCCCCACTCGCTCTCTCCTCTCTCCCTGCCCCCCCCCCCCTCTCTCTCTAGCCTTATCTCTCTCTCTCCTTTCTCTCTCTCTCTGCCTCTCTCCCTCCCTCACTCTCTCTCTCTCTCTCTCCCTCTCTCTCTCTCTCTCTCTCTCTCTCTCTCTCTCTCTCTCTCTCTCTCTCTTTCTCTCTTTCTCTTTCTCTCTCTCTCTCTTTCTCTTTCTCTTCCCCCTTCTCTCTCTCTCTCTCTATCTATCTATCTATCTATCTATCTATCTATCTATCTATCTATCTCTCTCTCTCTCTCTCTCTCTCTCTCTCTCTCTCTCTGTCTTTGCCTCTCTCTCTCTGCCTCTCTCTCTCTCTCTCTTTCTCTCTCTCTCTCTCTCTCTCTCTCTCTCTCTCTCTCTCTCTCTCTCTCTCTCTCTCTCTCTCTCTCTACCTCTCTCTCTCTCTCTCTCACTCTCTCTCTCTCTCTCTCTCTCTCTCTCTCTCTCTCTCTCTCTCTCTCTCTCTCTCTCTCTCTCTCCTGTCCCTAGTGCATCTTCGTGGATGCTCGTCCTTGTTGTTCTCTTCGTCCTGGTCCTTGGTAAATCCTTCCGTCCTCGACGTCCACACGTTCTCGAAGGTCTCACACAGGTCCTCCATGACTCCAGATTGGTCCAGACTTCCTCGTAGTCCTCGTCCAGGCCTAACTCGGCGGCGTACTTACCCAATGCACGTCCTCGCAGATCTCGTCCAGGTCCTTCTCGGATGCGCGCTCGTCCAGACGTCCTCGTAATCTTCATCAAGATCTACGGGTGTCCGGGCAGGAGGCGTCCTCTTCGGCATCTCAGGGCGGCTGATACCTACGCTGACGAGCTCCTGGAGTTTGACCGGATCCGCGGGTGTCCAGGTAGGCGGCGCCCGTCCACAGCATCATGGGGCGACTAGTACCTGCGCTGGCGAGTTCATGGTCCCTCGCTGGATCTACGGGTGTCATGCCAGGCGGCGCCCTTCCACATCCTGGGGCAGCTTAATACCTGCTCTGACGAACGTCTTGGTCTCCAGGATTCTGTCGATCTTCCGGTGACGTCTTTCCCACAGCATCCTAAGGTGACCGTCTCTGCAGCAGGGTCCTCCTTCGGTGCCGTGTCAGATAGAGACGAGGTGAACCAGATTATACACGTAAGGGCCAAGATAGTAAGATAAAAAGGAAAACAACAGAGAAGAGGGGTGTTAAGCGCCACTAGCCGATTATTTATATAAATTTGCAGTTTTTTAATTTTGTGTTTTACTTTCACAAAGGTTGAGAAGAAAATAGAAGAGGGAGACGTCAGTAGCGATCCGCAAGGACCTGGCTTGAACTACCAACCGTCTCTGATAGATAGGAGAGTAAATTAGGGAAACGACAACAGCAATCCCCAAGGATTTACTTGAACCAACCGTCGTAACACAGAGAAGAAATGTATGTAAACTAAGAATATATGTACTAGTCACTCGTCACGACTGACAAAATCGTGGGCAAAAGAGATACGTCATAGATCTTTACGCCTGCAACTACGACAGCAACAAACCCTATTAATGAAAGGCTTCAGTGTCTTATGTTATGCGTGGATGATTGAGTGAGTGAGTGTGTGCATGTGCATGTGTTAGCGACAGGGAGCTTCAATTAGAATGAAAACTGAGAGTGACCTCATAGAGCGGACATGTATGCCAAACACATAGATTAACGTTCAATTTAACAAAAATGCAATGAACTAGCTATAGAAGTAATACAAAATTAGTTCAACTACCACACTGAATTCAACATTAAATGATATGCGACAGAATGACGCACTAATAAAAGGTGACGTGAAAAATATTCGCAAGCGAATCTTCTCGAGG
>NC_061824.1:15532901-15535401 GCF_019202785.1 Penaeus chinensis
TTCAGAAGAGAGTGAATAAGGACAAAGTCATATTCAATTTCTCTGTCAAAATTCTTACTGAAGAATAAAAAGATGTACTATCTCTGGGCTTAGATTACTGTCTGCCCCCAACTAAAGTAACCTTTCACAAGTTTTATCTGTATTTTGAAAAAAATATGTTACAATCTTAAAACTTGTAATACCTATAAAAATAATATCAGCAATGTTACCAACAATATCACCACGATAACTAACACCACTTTCATGAAATTCTCACGTCAGATTAAACAGGCACGTGATTCAGAGGCACTCATGTCCCCTCTGCAGACACTTAAGAATGACAAAATACTAATTAGCAAACCAGATAAAGGTCGGGGTGTTGTCATTTTAAACAAGTGTGACTATAAACAAAAGATCATGAATTCAAACGAATCACCACTGAGGTATCAACTCACCTATTATACCAAGAAGACAAGTTAAAAAGACTACTCCGTACCAACAAAGCATCCATTAATGAACATATATATAATTTTCTTGTGACTTCTGGCTCCAGACCTGGCCTACTCTATGGACTCCCCAAAGTTCATAAACCTAACATTCCTCTAGGACCCATTATTTCTTCGATTGGTACTTTTAACTATAACACTGCAATTTCTGGTTCCTATCATATCCCCTCTCACCACCAATTAGTACACAATCGAAAATTTTACTACCTTTATCAATGAAATTACATCCCTTAAGCTTTAACAATCCATCACTATGGCAAGTTTCGAGTCATTGTTCACTAATGTTCCCCTTCATGAAACCATATATTTAATAATCAGCAATCTAAACAACACGCATCTCAATGAATTTGGCCTATGAAAAGATAACTTCAGAAAATTACTTGAGATTGCAGCTCATTACTCGGTTTCTACTTTTGATGATTGGTTATACAGTCAAACGGACGGTGTAGCGATGGGTTCCCCATTAGGCCCTTCCCACGGTAATGTATTCCTTTGCTATCACGAACAGAACTGGCCAGAATTTAAACCCGTTCATTATCGTCGATGCATCGATGATATCTTTCTCCTTTTTAAACACTCCTCACACGTAAACCTCTTTTTAAACTATCTCAACTCGAAACACCCGAGCATCAAATTTACCTGTGATATGCAGGAAAATAATTGATTACCATTTTTGGACATGCTAATCACCTATAACAGTGGCATCTTCCATACAAGCATTCACCGAAAGCCAATCTTCACTGGCCTCGGACTTCACTTCCTTAGCTACATTCCATATTTATACAAAATTAACAGCATTAAAACTCGAGCATATAACCTGTGTAGCAACTGGTAAATTTTTCATGACGAGATTATTTTTCTTAAACATTTCTATACAACAAATGGGTACCCATTGTTCTTATTTGATAAAATTACTAAAACTTTTCTTTGGAAAATAATCTCAAACCAACCCATTGTCCCTACTGTTAAAAAAGACCATAGATACGTTTAACTAATGTACATGGGTAGTTTAAGTTTTGAAATCAGGAAGCAACTAAAATCACTGTTACTAATTAGTTACCCTCAAATTAAATTCACTTTTGTCTTCACTAACACTAACAATATAGCCAAATTTCTAAAACAACCTTTAAGATGTAACTCTGACATGTGTTCTAGCGTAGTGTACTTATTTACCTGTCCTTGTTGCTAAGCTCGGTACGTGGGATCTTCCTCACGATGGTTACAACACCGCATCCTAGAACACAAAGGCAAATCCTTCAGGACTGGCCTTCCGCTGAGCAAACCATCTTTCTCGGCAATAAGAGAACACTCTCTACTCCACTCACACCCTTTCTTCAACGCAGATTTTAGTATTTTATCTTCCCATTCCTCCCGTCCAGACCTTATCATCTCCGAATTCTTCCACATACAGAAGATAAACTAAACGACACAACCACCGCAATAACCTTATTTACCCAATATCCCTTCCCTCTCACCAACACCCACTTTGGTTACTTTTCCTTTTTGGTTGTTATTGTTTTTTCCTGTATTTATGTTATTTTTCATTGTATGTCGTTCTTTTTTATGACTCCATTACGTCTGTGTATATATTGTTCTAAGTTAATTTTACGTGTTTGTAATTTGTTCTGAACCAAATATCCATAATTGTCCAACTGACTTTTTCAAAGGTTCTTTTTGGCACACACACACACACACACACACACACACACACACACACACACACACACACACACACAGACACACACACACATACATACATATATATGTATATATATAAAAGTATATGTATATACATATTTATGTATATATATTAATAAAGCTATATATCTATAAATATATACATATATATAAATATATACATATGTGTCTATATATCTATAAATATACATCCATATATATATATATATATTTATATATATATATATATATATATATATATATATATACCGGTATATATATATATATATATATATATATATATATATATATATACACACACACACACACATATATAC
>NC_061824.1:15542901-15545401 GCF_019202785.1 Penaeus chinensis
GGCAGAGAAGTGACGTATAATGAGAATTAAATCATAATAAGACTTTTACAGGCATCTATACAACCCAAATGAACAGCCGCAGATAGAAGCAACCACGATAACTAGAGACGTTCCTAACGTCACAACAGAGGAAATAAAAAGAGTGCTTGAAGGCATGAAGAGAGGGAAAACGTCAGGTGAAGATGGAACTAGCATAGACCTTATAACAGATGCAGGAGACTCTGCAGCAGTGAAACAAGGCATTCTTATTCGACAGGGTAATATCATCTCACCAAAACTGTTTAAAGCTTGCCTTGAGGAAATATTCAAGAAGCTAGAATGGAACGGAAAGGGTATCAAAATAGAAGACGAATACCTAAACAATCTAAGTTGCAGATGATATCGTTCTCTTCAGTGAATCTACAAATCATATGCAGCAGCTAATAAACAATCTAAATAGAGAAAGTCTGAAAGTCGGACTTGGGATGAACAAGAAAAAGACAAAGATCATGTTCAACAAAGGAGTTCAATTCAAACAGATATACGTGAAGCACTAAGAG
This sequence comes from Penaeus chinensis, assembly GCF_019202785.1. Classification (NCBI taxonomy): domain Eukaryota; kingdom Metazoa; phylum Arthropoda; class Malacostraca; order Decapoda; family Penaeidae; genus Penaeus; species Penaeus chinensis. The sequence continues at coordinate 15,543,441 of NC_061824.1, forward strand.
GTAGTGGCCAAGTATATATACCTAGGGCAACTTGTACAGATAAACACACCTAGCGAATAGGAAATTAAACGATGGGTCAGTCTAGGCTGGAGCGCCTTTAGCAGACGTAGTAGCATACTAAGAAGCGCCTTGCCATTATGTTTAAAAAGAAAATTCTTTAACCAATGTGTCCTCCCGGCTATGACCTATGGATCAGAAACATGGACTACAACCTATTTACTGGAGAGGAAACTAACAAGTGCCCAGAGAGGAATGGAGAGGCTGATGCTGGGAATTAGTCTAAGAGACCGAATGGGTGCGACGTGGATCAGGGAACAAATAAAAGTGGAAGATATACTTTGGAGCAACAAAATGAAAAATGGCAATGGGCAAGTCATATACGAGTATGTCGGAGACAGGACCACAGATGGATAAAGAAAATAAGAGACTGGGCTATAGATAACATTAAAAAAAGCCAAGGGCAAGACCAATGGCAAGATGGCGTGACGAAATAACGAAATTTGGGGGTCAAGACTGGGGGGGGGGGCACTTATTTATATATATGTGTGTGTGTGTGCGCATGTCTCTGTGTATATATATGTATATGTGTTATATATATACATATATGATATATATACGCGCGCGCGCGTGTGTGTGTGTGTGTATCATCATCATTGGGGAGCTAACACCGACGGGGGCGCATAGTCGCATTCCACCTACGAGGGTCCTTCTTGGCGAGCCGTCAGGCAGGGGCCCGGCCCATCTGTAGCTCCTGACGACAGATTTGGTCGATCTACCCAAGCCACGACTTCCTCGGTCGTCCCACAAGCCTCGACCCAGGGTTGTCTCAAACAGAGACCAACTGGTGAGCTGGATCATCCTGCGGGAATCGAGCCATATAGCCTAAGTTGACGATCACGGATTGTGCAAGTAACAGGTCCTGTACCGGTCTCACGGTGCAACCGTTGGTTGGACACATGGCCCCACCAACTGTACCCCATGGTCCAGGCATCAAGATGCGATTCCAAAGCACAAGATAGCGTTTAGGTTTCACTACCATATATGTAAAACTGGCAGTATCAGGGCCTTGAAGACACGTTACTTTGTCCTTCTGCACAGGTACCAGCATCTCCAAATATTCTCTTCGAGAGATTTTATGACCCCTGCTGCCAGGCCACTCCGTCCACTGACTTCCTGGTCTGACAGCCTTGAGTCATGAACTGCACTACCGAGGTATATAAAGCTCTCTGTGACCTCGATGTTTTCACCGCAATCACGACCGCCCTTTCCCGGGGCTCCTTCAAAAGGCGCAGGATTTCATTTCGGAGAGGGTGAGGTCGTGATTGCAAACGTGGAGTGATCGGCGCGGGTTCTCGAATTTTAATTGCTTCTTCCTCTTATTCTGAGCTTAGAAAATAGCTTTCTATGTAAGTATACACATCCTTTCTTCTTTTCCTTCTAACTAGCCTACCTATTCCTGCCTTCGATCACTTATCGTCTCTCTCTTCCCGTGTCTTCTTCATCTCAGTGCAACTCATCGCTTGCCTCATTCTGACTTCCCCCCCCCCCCCCCCCCCTACCCCGCCCGAGTTGCCTCCCGGAGAAGTTAGCACATTATCACTGCCTTAATCCTCTTCCCAGCCCTTACAACCAATTAAAGTAAAATCAAACTTGAATTCCCTTTACTGTCTCCTCTCCCCTCCCCTCCCTCCCCCCTTCATCTCCCCTCTCTACCATGTCCTGTGAAAGTTCCAAACTTTGAGAGTAAATCAATGGATGTTGAATAAATTAAGCAAGAGAGAGGGGGGCGGTGAAAAAGGAGAGAGAGAAGGAGAAAGAAAAGCGATGAAGATACAAATCTGGTTGAAGAAGGAAGCTGTAACCGAGACTCGAAGATGCCGGGGAAGAGAGGAGAGAGGGAGAGGGGGAGAGGGACGCTGCAGACGGAGAGGGAAAGTTCTGGGGAAGAGAGGGGAGAGCTC
>NC_061824.1:15555401-15562901 GCF_019202785.1 Penaeus chinensis
CGCCATTATTTGTATTATTATTTTTATTATCATCATCATCATTATCATTAGTACAATTATCATTTTCATCATTACTACTATCATCACTGTTATTCATATTATTATTACTATTATTTTTGTTGTTATTGTCAATAATATTATCGTTATTATTAGTATTACCATTACCATTATCCTCATTATTATCATTAATATTATTGTTATCATTATTATTATTATTATTATTATTATTATCATTATTATTATTATTATTATTATTATTATTATTATTATTATTATTATTGTCATCATTATCATTATCATTATTATTATTATTACTATTATTATTATTATCATTATTATTATTATCATTATTATTATTATTATCATTATTATTTATATTTTTATTATTATTGTTATTATTGTTATTATCATTATTATCATTATCATTATTATTACTATTATTGTTATTATCATTATTATTATGTTTATTATTATTATTGTTATTGTCATTGTTATTATCATTGTTATTATTATTATTATTATTATTATCATTATTATTACTATTATTGTTATTGTTATTATTATTATTATTATTATCAATATTATTATTTTGATTATCATAAATATTATGATGATCATCATTAACATTATTATTGTATTATATATTATTATTATTATTATTATTATTACTATCATTATTATTATTATCATGTTTATTATTATCAATATTACTATTATTATTATTATGATGATCATGTTTATTATCATTATTACTATTATTATCATTTTTATTATTATCATAATTAGTATCATTGTTATTAATATTATTATCATTATCATTATCACTATTATCACTCATTATTATTATTATTATTATTATCATCATTATTTCGATTATCATTATTATTAGTAGTAATAGTATTACCCTTATCATCCTCATCTTTGTTATTATTATTATTATTATTATTATTATCATAATCATTGCTATTATTATTATTATTGTCGATATTGTCATTGTTATTGTATTATTCTTCTTCTTATTATTATTATTATCATTATCAATATTATTACCGATGTTATTATCCTTATCATTAGTAGTAGTAGTATCATTATCATTATTATTATCATTATTATTTTTGTTATCATCATCATCATTATCAATATCCTTATTATCATTGTTGTTTTTATTACTATTCATCCTCATCTTTTTCACCATCATCATTATAGTTATCATTATTATTACTGTTATTATTATTATTATCATTATTATATCATTGTTGTTATCATGATTGGTATTATGCTATCATCATTTTCAGTTATAGTTATCATTACTATTACTGAAGAAGTTTATCATTATGATGTTTTTACTATTGTTAATTATTATTACTATTATTATTTATTACTATTACTGTTATAACCATTATCATTATTATCATCATTATCATTAGTATTATTAATTTTATTGCTTTTATTATCATTATTATCAGTTTGAGACTATTATTCTCACAATCACCATTATCATTACGATCACTATCATTATGATTACTATCAACATCAATTAGTTTCAGAAAATGTTATATTAGGTAATCTGAATTTAAACTTTCGGATGAAATACACTAATATATGCTGATTATAATAACTACTTCAGTGTTTAATTAAGGTAAACAAAGAAAGCCCTTAGCATCTACCTGACAGCTGTCTCCAGATCTTACAAAATTCGAAGCCACAGCGGGATGCTTCGGAGAGCTTCGCCTGCCACAGAGGGACGTGATAGCGATTGTCTCGCAGATGATTCGGATAAGAAATCCGGGCCTCCCCTTGCCCCTGCGCCGGTGCCGATAAAGGATCTTTTCCCACTTGAGATGCGAATAGTCCCCAGAGGCCGTCCTGCCTAACTGTCAATTGCCATCGTTCATGTTAGCATGCCAGCCATTGCGATATTCATATCGAAATGTCTGAACTTGCTTTCCCTGTCGCCATGAATCAGATACCGTTATAGGATATTGCGCCATCAATAAAACAGCCAAAATGGCAAAAGGCTCATTTGTTAATAGAAGTCGTCGGGCGTCGGTTGGTGGTAGTTTCTGCTATAACAAAATATCCGAAATTCTGTTGCCTTGTTTGCAACTGTTTAGATTTCAATAACGGCCTTTTACATACGTCACATTTTAAACATATTGGAAATACAACAGAAGTTTCACTCCAGCCGTTGAGGAACGGTTCCTGGAGTAAGTCATTCCAGTTCCTTGTCCACTGGATCTATCGCCACAGCCAATATGTAATCGAGACTGTTAACCAGGAGATTATCCCAGAAAATGTTTCCAGAGGCAGAGTACCGCGCGTCGCTCGCACAGCCGGGCACTGTTTGAGATTTGTGTGCGCGCTGCCCGTGCCCGTGTGCGGGTCTCGTTCAACTGAGACTGAAATCTTAACATACGGAAACTCGGTTTAACCTGATCTATTTGTAGTGATCTTCAAGTTTTTCTAAAAGACTGTTTTCGTAAAAAGCGAGACAAAATTCTGCGATGGTTTATTTCCTTACAAATCGGCTCAGGCAATCCTTGTAGGACTGGTGGAAGCGTTTAGTATATCTAACCTTGATGTTGGACTGATAATTTTGAGCCGGCCAGGTAAGAGATAAATATATGAATTCTCATAAATCCGATCCCACCAAAGGCGAGAGGTCGTTAATGATATTCATTGTTCGCGTTCTGAAATTCTTTGTTTGCGACACTGATCATCCCTTCTAATCATCCCGCTGATGTGGTTCTTATTTCCTACAAATAAGGGTTTAAAATATCTCGTAGATTTTACTTGAGGAAATATTTCCAAAAACGGGCAAATAATCCCTTGAGAGTCAGGAGGGCTTTCGCGAGGCGTGATAGTAATGATAATGGTAATGATAATAACAATAATAATTTATTAATACTATTATTATGATAATCATATTGATGATGATAATGAAAATAATAATTAAATATAGTTTAGTTTTTGTCCATCTGTTACAGTAGATATTCTCGGTGTGACAGGCTGTCTGTTTCATTTTGCTTTTAAATGACCCCCTGATTGCCATCCACTGGCGGCGAGGGATTTGAACGCAGGTCAGCAAGATTGCTAGGCGAGATCGCTACCGCTGCACCACACAACACACAAAACAGTAATAAAAATTATAATAATAATAGGAATAATTATGATAATGATAACAATAATAATAATAAAATAATAGTAATATTGATAGCAATAACAATGATGGTAATGATTATAATAATAATGATAGTGATGATAATGATAATAATGACATCATTATTGTTATTATTATTATTATTGTTGTTATTATTATTATGATATTGTTATCGTTATCAAATTATTATTGTCGTTATTATTATTATTATTATTATTATTATTATTATCATCACTATTATTATTATTATTACTATTATTATTATCATTATCATTATCATTATTACTATTATTATTATCATTATCATTATTACTATTATTATTATCATTATCATTATCATTATTACTATTATTATTATCATTATTATGATTTTCATTATTATCAATATCATTATTGTTGCTCTTGTTATTCTTATTACTGCCATTATCACTATCAGAATTACCATATTATAGTCCTTATTATCAGTCATTATTATCATTATTATCATCACTTTCATGTTCTTGTTTATCGTTATCATTCCTATTATAATCGTAATTATTACTAATTACTGTTATTGCTGTTATTGCCATTCTTATTATTATAGTTATTGTTATTAGTTTCTTTAGTGTTATTGTTGCTATTACTATTACCATTATTATTTTTATGATCATCATTGTTATTGCTATTATTATTATTATAATTTCATTCATCGTTATCATCACCACCACCATCTCACCTGCACCGTCATCACCACCATCATCACCATCACTACCATCATCACCACCATCACCACCATCATCACCAGCACTAACATCACCACCATCATCACCAACTTCATCACCATCATTATCAACATCATCACCACCATCATTACCACCACCATCGCCACCATCATCACCAACATCATCTCAATCATTATCAACATCACCATCACCACCATCATCAACATCATCACCAACACCACTATCACCACCATCACCATCACTACCATCATCACCACCATCATCACCACCATCATCACCAACATCACCACCATCATCACTACCATCATCACCACCATCATCATCACCACCATCATCATCACCACCACCATCATCACCACCATCATCATCATCCACATCATCATCCACATCATCATCACCACCATCATCACCACCATCACCATCATCACCACCATCATCACCACCATCACCACCATCACCACCACCATCACCACCATCATCATCACCGACCACATCATCCACGACCATCACACACACCTACCATCATCGCCACCGCAATCATCACCACCATCATCACCACCACCATCACCATCATCATCACCATCAACACCACCATCATCATCACCATCATCACCACCACCACCGCAATCACCATCATCATCACCATCAACCCACCACCATCATCATCACCATCATCACCACCACCACCATCACCACCATCATCTCCATCACCACCATCATCACAATCATCATCACCACCACCATCATCATCCCCACCATCATCATCACCACCACAATCACCATCATCACCACCACCATCACCACCATCATCACCACCACCATCACCACCACAATCACCATCATCACCATCACCACCACCATCACCAGCACCACCAGCATCACCACCATCATCACCACCACAATCACCATCATCACCATCACTATCACCACCACCATCACCACCATAATCACCATCATCACCATCACCACCACCATCACCACCACCACCAGCATCACCACCATCATCACCACCACAATCACCATCATCACCATCACCAACATCACTATCATCACCATCACCACCACCATCATCACCACCGTCATCATCACCACCGTCATCATCACCATCATCATCATCACCACCACCATCACCATCATCACCACCATCATCACCATCATCACCACCATCACCATCATCACCACCATCATCACCACCATCACAATCACCCCCACCATCACCATCATCATCACCACCATCACCACCATCATCTCCATCATCACCACCATCACAATCACCCCCACCATCACCACCATCATCACCACCATCACCACCATAATCACCATCATCACCATCACAACCACCACGTGCATCACCACCATCATCACCCCCACAATCACCATCATCACCATCACCACCATCATCATCACCATCATTATCATCACCACCACCATCACCATCATCACCACCATCACCATCATCACCACCATCATCACCATCACAATCACCCCCACCATCACCACCATCATCACCACCATCACCATCATCACCACCATCACCACCATCATCACTATCATCACCACCATCACCACCATCATCACTATCATCACCACCATCACAATCACCCCCACCATCACCACCATCATCACCACCATCACCACCACAATCACCATCATCACCATCACCACCAGCATCACCACCACCACCAGCATCACCACCATCATCACCCCCACAATCACCATCACCACCATCACCACCATCACCACCATCATCACCATCATCACCACCATTACCATCACCACCATTACCATCACCACCACCATCACCACCATGAGTGCGAGTTATATTACGGATGGCTCCCCGCCCCGTGGTACGACTTGCTTCGGGTCGTGTAATCCCATTGACATGAAGTGTTGCATGAAGTAATCATTTTCCGATTTCTGCGCAACTTTTGATAAGCAATTCTGCCTCGATTGACGCGGTCGAAGGAAGGCTAAGGGGAAATCCTGAAATAGTGAATATAAGCGAATGTAGTGTATGTGAGTGTGTGTTTGTGTGTGTGTGTAGATTGAGGGAAGGTGAGACAGAAACTCACAGATGCATGCATCCACACCCCCCTCCACACACACACCATGTACACACACACACATATTCATATTATGAATATGAATATATACATATACATGTATGTATGTATATATATATATATATATATATATATATATATGCATGTATGCATGTACACACACACACACACACACACACACACACACACACACACACCAGCTTACCGATAAAAGCGAAATGATTATTAATATGTTTTCTGTACTTTTTTTCCAAATTGATAATGTTAATGACGATTTGCGCGCCAGTGAATGCCGCCTTAATGCATGGAGCCACATATTATTACCATTAAATACCGCGGGATTGCCAATGATCAAACTTAGTAATTAAAAGCCGCTTTGGCATCATTATTCCACTCAACCATTTTTTCGCTGCTCTTTCTCTGGTCTAATTTTTTTCCGACTACTGAATTTAACGTCTAATTGGTGGTTGGTTAATTAGGCGCGTGTGGCGGTCATATGTCTGTCTGTCTGTCTGTCTGTTCCCCTTTTCTTTATTTTCAAAGTGGGAGAGTGATTCGCAGAAGAGAGTCACAGTTAAAGGAGTAACAAAGTGGTGTTCCAAAATAAAAATTGTTGAGAACCATTTTATTCATATCACTTTACCGGATTGGTTACAATTTAATTACTTTGGACCAAAAACAGAGTGATAGAAATAAATGGTGTTTTTTTCGTATGTGTTGTCCTTTGCGCTTCTCTTTCCATGTTATTCGTTTAATAAAACATTTTTCCTTAGGAATGCAGCCGTTTTTATCACTTTGAAGCCGACTTAAGCGCAATACAGCAGGTCCGACATTGGCACCAAAAACTTCAGCAATATGATCATGCCTTTGCCTGGACGTGTTAATGGACTTCAGAAACAGAGGACCTGCGAACTCTGGCCCGCCCCTCCCCACATCCCCGCCCTTACCCACACCGCCGCCAAGCCTTTTTTACCGAAATCCATGTTGGGGACTCGGCAGAACACTGAGAGGCAGTGAAAGGTCTTGAACTAAGAGTCAATACATATACTTAATGTAATCTACAGAATATGTTTCTTTATATCAACCGTAATGTTTACTTTTTACAAAGAAATGTGGGAACTAAGAAAAATGCAACCATCTCAGCTGAGCAGTCGTTGCTTGGCTTAATGGCAAAGGTTGCGTTTACGAATTTTGCAAGTCCTTTCGATGAATCAGTGACGCCTCCGCCATGCCCCTCGGCCTCTGGTTCCCGAGGCAATTTACTCGCTTTTCCTTACCAGGCCCCTCGTCATATATCGCATCTCAGCTCGACGCGATGACGAAACAGAAGCCAGTGCTTGCGACGGCAGGGATTGCGAATACCTCTGATGGGGATTTATATTTAGCAGATAGCTTTGAGGCTTTGTTCACTTCAACATTTTTCGTCGAGTTTTGTAGAACCTGGCAGATAGAGCAGCTTTCTCTTGAGAGAGACCTGCTTTGATCCCTACAGGAAGTTCGACTCCAACATCTCTTTTGCATCGACAGTCATTTAACATTCTCTTTGTAGAAATGG
>NC_061824.1:15570401-15577901 GCF_019202785.1 Penaeus chinensis
AAATGAAAAAAAGAAAAGAATGATTTAACGAGTGATTATAACAATATGCACACAGCTATACCCTTTGCCTCTCCGGGGAAAAAGCACAGCTTGAAGGGCGTCCTTTCGGCGGCGTCGGCGCTCGCAAAAGCCGCGCGCTGCCGGCCCGCGAGGCAGCTTTGAAGTCGTCCCAATGTTGCTCGTCTCCGAAATGTTTGGCGAGGGAGCCAATTACGGAGATGGATTCGCCTGTCGTCTGTGCCTTAATTGGCGTAAAATGATGATGGAGAGAAACGAGCGAAAAAGGCAGATTTCCAGGTTGTAATTGATATATGTTTAGTCTTGGCAAGAATAACGTACATTCGTCTTAAAGATAAATGAGACGTCACTTTAAAAAAAAAAAAATGCAGGACGATATGTTGATGCTTCGCCTCGCATTTTTCAAATTCGTTTGTCTGACCGCTGACATTTACAAATTCAGAATCCAGAAATTAGGACAGAGAGGCATGGAACAGCGCACATGCATCGGGACGGGCCCTGTTTTTGCCTCGCGAGACAGCAGGCTCCGGCCCAGAATCGGCAGCAGCTTCCGGTGACTCAGTGAAGCGCAGAATGGGTGTCGGCGCAAGGAATGCTGCCAGGGCCGTAGCGCAAGGAATAGGGGCGAAGGAAGAATTATCCCGTGTCTTTGGGTCTCCGGATTTGAAGGAAATGAACGCAGCATTTACAGTGCCGATACAGGAGGACCATCAGCAACCCCGCAGCACGAAGCCAACACTCGGCGTCCCTGCGCAGGGAGGCGGCCGAGCACCCGGGCCCCGAGGACGTGAATCCCCATCTCGTAATAACATTTCGTACGTAGATCAGCGTTGTTTGCACGCACCGCTTGCAGCGATCTGCGGGCGTTTAAAGTTCATTTGCCAATTAATGGGTGTTGATCTAGAGCTCTTATGGCGCGGCGCATATTAGTTCCACGTCGCTGTTGTGCAGAATCATGGACGTGTACTTTCGTCTTTCTCTGATCACATTGAATAGCAAGAATCTCAACACGACCGTCTTGTTTGTTTCTTGACATATGAATCTATATTCCTTCATGCAGAACGTGTTATAGCAATAAATAAACGCACACGTTTTTATGTGTACATTTGTAAGCATTTTCCAACTTCATGATGGAGATGGAGTCTGAGCAAGATTTATAAGAACTGGTAATTCTTGTCTGACCGTTGTTGGCTGACATTAGAATATCCTAGAGTCCCTAAATCACATAGCATAGTGTTTTTATCTCATTTATATACTTTAATAATAAGAAAATAGTTCCTGTGCCAGGAGGTATAACTGCCAGAATTAGATAATACAGACATAAACGGAATCAGCATTCCAGATGGCCATTCAGTTAAATAATTTGTTGTAGTAAATGCCATGAGGATAAACATGAATTTGGATCCCTTCTAGATGACTAAAACGCAGCAGTCTGCAAAGTGCAGGCTTGTTGACCTACGAGCCATTACGGAAGGAAGACCACCAGGGAATACCCCAACAGAGGGAGAGGCTATATTGTTTAGATCTTTCAGATGCTATATCCCTTTATTGCCCGTATCCATATATGAATACGTATATACGTAGAAATTGTCAAGAAAGAGAGTGAGGGTGATTCGCTGTTACAGAAGTAACCACATAAGATTAAAATTTTATGCAAGCATTTCCTTATCAATATATTTGCCTGTTTCCCTGTTCATTTATGCACACACGCCATAGCTTGTGCTTTGTGTCCATTCATCAATCTACTTCTTTATCTTTAGTTATATCGTAGGTTTCAAGCACAGGACACCTCGAGGGCTGACTTTCATTTCAGCCGCCATCCTGAGACCCAACAAAGGCAAATATTATAATTACGTTATTAAAATCTGCACCTGTACGTAAATCTTAGCTATTGCTAGCTATAGCAATCAATATAAATAACTTTTGTCATTATGAAACAAATGATATTTTTAAATGATATGGATATATATATAAATATATATATATGTTTATATATTATATATATTATATATATAAATATATATGTATATATATACTATATGTATAAATATATATGTATATATATATTTTATATATAAATATATCTACATACATATAAATATAAATATATATATACATATGTATACACACACTCACACACACACACACACACACACACACACACACACACACACACACACACACACACACACACACAGACACACACACACATACACACGCATATATACCACGATAGTCCTGTGCTTAGAACACTGGACACAGGCCCGCGTGGTCCCGAGTTCAATTCCCCGTCGCGGCGGGCTTAAAAATGCCTGTGCTCCGACTGATGCATATCACGGAGAGAAAACGACATATCGCCTTGAAAAGTCAAACGCAGGTGTCGTATGGGAAGTCGCCGCCGTGGCACAAGTGTCAACGCGCCGACTAGGATTAGGAGGGCATCCAATCAGGCAAGTGTGGCACTGCCGAATAACCTCTAAATAATGAGTTGAGAGAGAAGTCTATGTCCTGCAGAGGAATGAATGACTGTTCAATATATATATATATATATATATATATATATATATATATATATATATATATATATGTATATACATATGTGTGTATATATGTATATATATACACATATATCTGTATGTGTGTGTATATATATATATATATATATATATATATATATATATATATATATATATATATATATATATGTGTGTCTGTTGTGTGTGTGTGTGTGTGTCTGTGTGTGAGTGTGTGAGTGTTTGTGTGTGCGTGTGTGTGCGTATGTGTGTGTGTGTCTGTTGTGTGTGTGTGTGTGTTTGTGTGTGTGTATATGTACAAATATGTATATACATATATGTGTAACATACATATATATGTAAGTATGTATGTATATTATCATTATTTTTATTATTATCATTATCATTATCTATTTTTATTTTATTATTATGTGTTAATTTATTATTATTTTTATTAATGTTATTATTAGTATTATTGTTATTATTATTATTATTATTATTATTATTATTATTATTATTATTATTATTATTGTTCTAATTATCATTGTGATTATCATTATTATTGTTTTTATTATTATCATTATCAGTTTTATTAGTATCATTATTGTTGTTGTATTATAGTCATTATTGCTATTATCATTATGACTAGTAGTTTTATCATTATTGTTATTGTTTTATCACCATTATCATTATCATTATTACTGTAATTATCATCATTATTATTATATTGTCACTATGATTGTTATTATTAGCATTATAATCATTATTATTATCATGGATATTAAAAATATTAACATCATAATTATTATTATTGTTATTATTATTATTATTATTGTCATTGTTACCATTGTTATTATTATTATTATCATTATTATTATTATTATTATTATTATTATTATTATTATTATTATTATTACTATTATTATCATCATCATTATTGTCATTTTTGCTATAATCATCATTATGATGGGTATTTCCTTTACTATAATAATTATCATTGTTATCATTATTATTATTATTACAACTACTACTACTATTATTCTATTAATATCATTACCATTATTATTGATATTATCATTTTTATTTTTATTATTACTTTTATTATTATCATTGTTACTACTACTACCACAGCCACTGTCATTATCAGCATCATCGTTATTATCATTATTATTATTATTATTATTATTATTATTACTACTATCATAATCATTATTATTATTATTATTATCACTATCATTATTATCATTATCATTACTATTATTATCGTTATAATTACTATTATTATCATTATCATTATTATTGTCATTGCTATTATTGTCATTATCATATTTTATCAGTATTATCATTATTATCATTATCATTACTATCACTATCATTATCATCATCATAACTGTTATTATTGTCACTATCATCATTATTATGATTTTCATCATTATCATTATTATCATTAGTATTAATTATAGTAATAGTAGTAGTAATAGTAGTATCATTATTATTACTATTGCTACTCTTTATATCATTACTATTAGGTTGATCATCGTTATTATTATTATTATTATTATTATTATCATTAATAATTTTACTATTGTTACCATCATTATCGTTATCATTAACATAATTGCCATCATCATGATTATCATTATTATCATCTTCATTATCGTTATGATTATTATTGTTACTATTATTATTATCATCATATTGTCAGTATCATTAGTAGTAGTAGTAGTAATAGAGGACTATTACTATCATTATTGTTATTATTATCATTATTGTGACTATCACAGTTAACATTATGATCGTTGTTATTATTATTATAATAATTATCATTATTGTAATCTTTATCATTATCTTTATTATTAGTATCATTATTATTACTATTATTATAATTATTATTATTATGATCACTATTATTATTATCATCATTATCATTTTTATCATTATCATTACTATTATTATCATTACTATTATTATTACCATTGTTATTATTATTATTATTATTATATTTTATCATTATCATTGTCATAATTTGTATCACTGTTATTATCATTATCATAATTATTGATATTATCATTATTGTTGTTATTATTATCATTATTATCATCATTATTAACATTACTTTTATTATCATTATCATTTCGACTGTTATTATTTCTATTATTATTGTTATTATTACTATTATGATTCATATTCTTATTCTTATTCTTCTTATTCTTATTCTTATTATTATCACCATCATCATCATTGCTATTATTATTATCATAACCATTATTATTATCATGGATATCAGCATCAGCATTACTATTATCTTTAATATTATTGCTATTGTTATTATCATCATTTCTATCATTATTATCAATCACTGACTATAATGATGATAATGATAGTAACAATAATAATATTGAAACTAATGACAGTTCAAGCAGTTATAAGAACCTTTTCGTTTATATAATTTAATTTATTCCATTTAGGGATACTTCCTGCGCAGCTTCTCAACGTGGGACTAGTTCTGTCAGGGTTCCTGTTCGTCCTGCTTTAGTGCGAAGCGAAGGCAAGTGTCCCATCACCGAAGTCCGCTATATCTCGGTAAGGGTTTGTTCTATCGTGAAACGGTTACATTACCTTTTCATCGGTTAACCAAAATAAATGTTACCCAAAATAATAATAACAATAACAATAATGATAGATAACGAGCACAGATAACAACCAAAGTCCAATAACCAAAAAGTACGAAACCCCGCGAAGACAGAGAGTGCTTACGGGCGCGCCACGAGGGTGTCCCCGCGGGCCGGCGCAGCGCCCTGCCCGCCTCCGCCGCCAGCCACAGCCTGGGCAGCCTGTGCCGCCATGGCCGCTCATTAAGTATGTGGCATTTCGAGGAATAAAGGCTTCCTCAGCCCCGCTCTGGCTTCTGTCAGCGCCGAGACGCGAGTCTTGTGAAGAGAGTCTCACCTACAGAAGGTCGGCTCTGGGAGTCTGGAGCTGGCGAAGGAGACGCTCACTTGCGCTCTCATCTGACTCGTGTGTTAGGGCTGGGTGTTGCCATGCACTTGCTGGGAACTAGATGTGGGCGTGTGCTACCCTCCAGGCTCATCTGATCCAATATCTTCGGTTTCAGTCACATTTGCAAGACTTATTTGCACCGGACTCCCTCTGCGTAAATATATCTAGGTTCACTCAAACAAATTATATTCTAGACTCGGATATTTTGTAATCATCCACTCATTATATTCTAAATCAACGCACCTGCAGACTCACCTGCTCTAGTTCCAATGAATAAATGTGTGTGCTGTTATTAATTCCAACGTTTCATACTTATTTCATTTTTCAGTAAAACTTGAGATATTGAAATATTAATTGCGTCCTCGAGCCTTTTAATGACTAACATCAACGTGTCGATCGGGTCTTCAAAATCCAGACCACTTATGACCGTAATTAAAATGCTGATAAGCGCTGGCTCGTCCCGCGTTCAGATACGAAGCTGCAATACATCTAATCAAGGCAACGAAGAATTCTGAAACGCATGCCATTACTACTAAGAGGAAAACACTAATACCTAATCGATATTATTATTATTATTAATGTTATTATTAGTAGTAGTAGTAGTAATAGTATCATTATTATTATTATTATTATTATTACTATTATTATTATCATCTGTTTCAAGTTATCCATCTGTCGGTCGAAACGCACATATAGCTTACTCATTTATGCGGCTCCCCCCTTCTCTCTCTCTCTCTCTCTCTCTCTCTCTCTATATATATATATATATATATATATATATATATATGTATATATATATATATATATATATATATATATATATGTATATATATATATGCCACGCATTTTTAGCTAAACTGCGGGTGAATTATGATAGAATTGAAGCCGCATGCGGCGGACGGGGGGAAATTCGGGCCGCAAGAAGAGCTTCGGGTCAGATTGGCTAATCGCACAATGATTCGGCCAAACGTTTTGGCTTTGGCGTAAAGCGCATAATAATTGGCCCGGGGAGGAACCTCTCATGGGAGTATGATTATGCATAAATTTCCCGCTCGACCGCAGGCGACCTCACGCCAGCCTTCGCCCGCCCCGCCCTGGGAAGACGCTGTCCAGCAGGGCACGAGGGAGAGGCTGGGCGGCCACAAGGGCGGCAGCGCAGAGGAGACTGCAGTGCCCCGCGCCCCTCGGGGGACGCCTGGCTTCCTGTTATGGCTCTTTCATGAGCCACTCTCAATGGCGGTTTCGGGCGGCTCGGCCTGCCGCCCGCGCGCGTGCCGATTTCATGCTCCTTTAGGTATTGCATTACGATGGCCACACAGAACAGTTTTTATGCGCCTTGTTAGCCTTGCTCTTCTCGAGCGCAAAATGAAGAGGAACAGCGGGCCTCTGTTCTTTCAACAGCCTATTATACCTCGGGGCAAAATCACCACACTTTCTGAGATGGCGGCACGTACTCCCCCCCCCCCCTACCCACCCACCCACTCATCTTTATCCTCTCCTCCTCATGCGAAAGCGGCTTGGGAGGCGGCTGTGCTTACGAGGTCTCTCCCGAGGCGGCGAGGGCGCGTGAGCCTAAGAGCCCGAGCTTTGAACATTCGAATCCCCTTCTTCTGTCTCCCTCTTTTCTCTGTGCCATTATTTTTGTTCGTGTTTTTCTTATATTATGTTGTTTAAAACTTTTAATACAGTTTAGATGTGCAGCGAGATGTGGTGCGGACAATATTATTTTCTTTTTATTTGAAAAATAGGAAATTATATACAGCAAATTATTCCACTCTGCTTATCCATTGCCCACTGACACGGGTATCTGCCAGTGCGATTAAGGAAATGAGTTCCTCGTTATCCGCACCCTCGCGAAATCGTCTGCCTACAATCCGGCCAGATTCGCGCTCTCCTCGGCGCCCCTCGCACAGCGCCAGCCAAGGCTTAGGCGTGTTGGTTTTGTGCGCCGTGTGTGTGCCTCGCCTCG
>NC_061824.1:15585401-15587901 GCF_019202785.1 Penaeus chinensis
CGCCCAGGGAGACCGAGGGGCCGGGCGGGGTTGAAGGTCGTCGCGGCCCGGCGCTGACGAGATACCGAGAGGCAGTGATATAAACATGACTAGATTAAAAGGCTATTGACTGGGGTGAGGATGGAGATGAGCAAGGGGAAAAGCGCAAGGTAAAAACAGAAGAAAGGAGAGATACGAAAAAATGTGAGAAGAGGGTAAACAACAGAAAAATGGATATTTCGAACCGAAGAAGACGGTTGGCGAAAAGGAGGAAGAAATAGATAAGTGGCAAGGGGTGAGAAATTCGCGTATGAGTTCAGGCTGTTGTCAAAGACGTCCTCATTTCGTGGCCCGGTTGCAGACTTTTGTTTTTCATTGCTGTTGTTCATTTTGTCCGTGTCTGTAAGGTTCCCAAACGCAAGATTTTAAGTAATCATCACAAGTCGATCCGGAAAAAGAAGAATGTGCCGGTAAATAGTCCCTGGATAAAATCTGTCAACATAAATTGTATTCCCCGCCAAGCTGGGCGTTGATAGGGCCGGCCATAATGGAGAGAGACCCCCCCCCCCCCCCCGGCCACCCGCCGCTCTGCCTTTCCCTGTCCCGCTATTCTCGTTTCACCTCCCGATTTCTGCTCGCAGGTCGGACTATGCATTTGTTTCCCACGTGATCGGCATAGTTTTCCTGCAGGGTGATCCTTGACTAAGTAAATGCAGGCAAATGTCCAGGTTTCCCATGCTTTTACGCCAATTCAGGCACTTTGCCATACAACAAAAGTAAACCTTACCCGTACGTCGATTCCGTGCCACAATATTCTTTTCCCATCCCCTCCCGCTCCCATTACTTGTCACTCTGTATGCCATCTCTCTCTCTCTCTCTCTCTCTCTCTCTCTCTCTCTCTCTCTCTCTCTCTCTCTCTCTCTCTCTCTCTCTCTCTCTCTCTCTCTCTCTCTCTCTTTCTCTCTCCACAATACACAGCCACACAATTAACTTAACTACATCACAATCTTTTTCATGTACGCCCTAACACAGCACCCAGCGTGCCCCTGACCCCCGGCCTGTTCCTCCGCCCTGCCATGCCACATAGTTGCTAGACATCCTGCAAACAGGTTCTTGTCAACATCCGGTGTGAGACTCGAGGTGGAGGAGCAATAAGGTCTCTCGCATATCACTTACCGCTGCCAAGTCGGGTGATAGCGGGTGACCCTGAGGGGGAGTGGGGGGTGGGCTCGGGGGCTGGTGTTTTGTCGGCCCTCGTTAGTCACACCTCTCGCAGTATTCGATTTCCCTTTGACAAGCAAGAGAGAGGGAAAATGAGAAGGCACTGGCAGCTTCCCTGAACTCTCCGCGTCGGCTATTTCTTGCGTCTCAAAGAGAGCAGTCAGAGTGAGGCTTCAGTGATTCGGGGTTTTCTTGAGAGAAAAAGCGCCCGCCATCAGAGCGCGACGGGCAGCGCGATTACGAATCGGCGGACACGAGGAGGCGAGCGATGATCCGGAGGACAAATCAAATAATTGAGCGCCGCAATCTCACACGGCCTCATAAACCTCCGGTCGACGGCGCAAAAAGAAAACGGCCATTGCCAGGGGTACCTTGCTTTATGTCTTCCTGTCAGAATATGCCGAGGGAGCTTCTTTCTTGGTGATCTAATTAGGACATTGGAACTTGAACTCTCGTAAATTTCCTCCGTGATTATCAGACTAAAAACCGATATGATGCAAATGATATGCAGGCGAGCACGTGTGTATGTACCGTCGTGTGTGCACGTGTCTGTGTGAAGTATATATACGGTTCATACATGCGTGCTTGTGTGTGCGTTTCATTCTTATTTTTATCACAAACAAATCATAACCTAACAGATGGTCCTTTTATTAGCACACAGAATGCAGGGTACAGAGACGAGAACACTAAAGGAGGGGAATTGACGAGGCGATTGGAGGAGACGATAAGCACAGAAAGCCAAAGACGGAAGCAGCGCTCGAGCGGGAAAGGCTCAACAGGATAATTTAGGAGACCGATAAACTAGAAGGAAGCAAGGAGAGGTAAACGTTGTTAGAAAAGGAGAAAACTTCATAAAAAAAAGACATTTGATCAATTAAAACGAATGAAAAAGAAAATTAACACAGGAGTGAAGTGCTATTTAAAGAGTAGAAACAGCGAGGCAGCGAAATGAAGAGACATAACCAGAGAGAAATATAGATAAATAGAGGGAGAGAGCGCGAGGCAAGAAGAAGCGATCGCTAGCCAGACGGAGCGACGTTGATGAGTTAGGTAATTTGTCGGGCGCGGATGTTAAGGGCGCAGGGCCGTCTTTACGGCCCAGGCGTCCAGATAAACAAGTCATAAGGGCGACCTGCCGGTGGGGCGGGGAAGGGGGGGGGGGCAAGGAGAGTGGGCTTGGGGAGGGAGTTTTTCTGTCATTCCAGAGCAGGACGAGGAAAAAGACAATGACAGGAGTGGGGAAACGGATAATAATGGTTGTAGGAGGATAAAATGTGATAGAATAGCGATAAGTAGAATG
>NC_061824.1:15602901-15607901 GCF_019202785.1 Penaeus chinensis
TGAGAGTATATCTAGAATCTCGCATTCTCTCCTCGAATGAGGATTTAATGCAAATGTTATCGGCATAGCAAATAATGGAATCATTTGTTCAACCCGGGGCGCTGAGCAAGGAGAGCAAAGCACGCAGACTTGAGCAGGCGTGACCTAAGGGCGGGCGGATGAATAAAGATGCTGATAACAATGGTAAACAAAAAAACTGGTAAGCGGAACACACGATTGCGAGTGGTAAGGTGAAGATGAGAGCGATGATAAATGAAAATTGAATTGCTGCGCTGAAAATGGGGCTACTGCTCGGCCCTTTCGCGCGAGCAGGGCGCGGCGCCGCTTTTAACGCGCAGAAACGCCTAACGGCTGCCAATGCTAATGTCTTCATCGGAGCGCCCGCACGTTTGCTAAATCTATCTTCATTATTTGCATCTTAAGGGTATTTGTCTGTCGTTATCGCCTCCTGCGCTGCCTCATCACTTCAACCCATTTGTAATCTGATTATGAGCTTGATCCTAATGGAGCGGCGGGAGGGACAGGGGGGGGGGGGGGGGCGACCTTTGGCAGGGGCTCTTCGCGACCTTTAAGGGGGCGGCTAAACAGAGGGGGGGGGGGGAGGCGCTAGATCCTCTGCGGGTCGGCTCGGGGGTTCGGCTGGGCCCCGGATGCAGGCCGGTGCTCTCACCCTTCCTCTCTCCCTTTCTCTCCCTCTCTAGCAGGCCTGGCTTTCTCCTTCTCGCTTTTTCTCTTACTTTCCATATACATGTTTTTATATACCTCTCTATATCTATCTATTTATTTCTCTCTTTCTCTTTATCTCTCTCTCTCTCTCTCTCTCTCTATATATATATATATATATATATATATATATATATATATATATATATATATGTATACATATATATATATATATATATATATATATATGTGTGTGTGTGTGTGTATACATATATATATATATATATATATATATATATATATATATATGTGTGTGTGTGTGTGTGTGTGTGTGCGTGTCTTTCTTTCTCTTTCTCTCTCTCTCTCCCTCTCTCTCTCTCTCTCTATCTATCTATCTACCTGTCTGTCTGTCTGTCTGTCTCTCTCTCTCTGTCTTTCTCTCTATCTATCTATCTATCTATCTATATATCTATCTGTCTCCTTTTCTCTCCCTCTGTCCCTCTCTCCCTATATATATATATATATATATATATATATATATATATATATATATTAATATATGAATATATGTGTGTGTGTGTGTGTGTGTGTGTGTGTGTGTGTGTGTGTGTGTATGTATACATATGTGTGTGTATATATATATACATATATATACATATATGTATGTATGTGTGTTATGACTATACATATATATACATATATATAAATATATATGTATATATATGACTATATATATATATATATGTATAAATTTATATGTATATATATGTGTATATAAATGTATGTCTCTCTCTCTCTCTCTCTCTCTCTCTCTCTCTCTCTCTCTCTCTCTCTCTCTCTCTCTCTCTCTCTCTCTCTCTCTCTCTCTCTCATACATACACTTTCACTCTTTTTCTCCCTCTCTTCTCTCCGCTTGGTGTTTTTCCTTCCCTCTCCCCTCCGTAGTTAATAGTTTACTTACCTGACAGAGGACTTGCGTGCTAAATTTAATTTACTCCGTTAATCATATTTTGTTAGTCGCCAGTCATTTATTTTTGTATCTTTCTATTTTCCTTGATACCATTTTGGAAACGATGTACGTACTTGGTAGATAACCAGGCAATCTTTCTCTCTTCTTATTCTCTCTGCTTTCTTCTCTCAGATTTTCCTAAGGAAGCTTTCTTGCGCTCGGCATGGCGCCGCAGGGAGATCAGATTGTGCGCTGAGATACACGTCATCAGTGAGACCTGTATTCATGGTCGAAAGCCTGGAGTCCTGAATCTGGGCTTGACTTGAAAGCTAGACCCGAAGCTATTGGACGCGCAAGGTGAAGGCATCACCTGAAGGCGCACCTGAGGCTTGACCTGAGGTCCGCCCTGTCGGGTCCTGCTGCTGCGAAGGCTGTCGGCCGTGTCGCCCTCGAAGCCGGGCTCGTCGCGCGCCCGGTAAAAACTTGGCCTGGCCATCTGGCTCCCGCCCGACCCTCCCAGCTGATCCCGGTGTCGCTAGCAAGCTGCCCTGGCAGTGATTAGCAAAGCACTTGGGCGGCGCTATTTTCCAGGCTAGGTGACGCCGAGAGGATTCTAGCCATTGCCTTCGAGCATAACAGAGGAAATCATTACGCGGTTCACGGTTTACGCGGGGCGCTGTGTTCCGTCACTTCACACCAAAGGATGCTTCCTTCTTCATAAAATAAGAATATACTCATAAATTCTTCCATATGTTGTATACTCAAATACACTTATATATATACATATATATACATATATAAGTATATACACACACACACACAGCCATATCTATAAGTATACACTGTAGAGAGTACACTAGCTGCGGCCGTTTATGCTATAAAAAAAACTAGTTTACACATGTGTAAACAGTCAGTACACCAACTTGTGAATCGTTAGTATTCTGAGATCGTTGTCTCTTTGCAGGGGTAACTAGCAAATTTGAATATGATAATCTTTTCACCAAAGAAACCAACATCAATCTTTTCACTGGCTTGTTAGCACAGGTGAAGCTATTTTAATGTTTCAGGAATGGCCTCATAACTAGCTCAGGTGCGGCTGCCCCATTGAGTCATTTGACGGCTAGTAGGCGCTGCCAACTCCCGGCCGGGCACAGGTATGCGACAGTGTGGACGGCAAAGTAAAAGGGCCGGTTAATAAAGTAATTCCGTGGCCAGATATCATCATTAGCGGACTCCGTATAAGGCAAGAACCTGCGCTCTTAACGACCAGCCTAAACCATGAAACTCGGCGGCGAGTGAGGGGGGAGGATGGGGGGGAGATAGTTCAATGGCTGAAGAGCTTTCGTTGAGCTGTAACCGGAGCTTCCCGGGAAAGCTTCGGCACCTCATGGCCGACGAGAGGAAGAAGGGGACGATCGAGAGGACATGGAAGAAAGGCAAGAGCATACAGAAGAAGCACCAAACACATTGAGGCTATTATCTTGGCTTCAAGGAGATTGGGATCGATTCTTAAGCGGAGGCGGCGGCATCAACAACACATCCCGGGGAGGGGGAGATAGTGAGATGAGGTGGAAAGGGCGGCAAAAGGGAAAAGATCTTGATAAAGGACGGCAGAGAGGAACAAGATAAGAGAGAAACTGCAAAAAGAAGTAAATGTAGGAACTGGGAAACGGAATACGAGAGATAATAATAAGGAATGTGAAACAGCAAGCCGGGAATATGAGGATGAAAACCAGCGCCTGATGAACGCGAGAACGTCGGCGGGGCATCGGCATTTCGATGGGTGGAGTCGCGGAAGGAGGCGGCAGATTAGGGAGCAAAAAGGAGAGAAACAAGGGAGACGCAAACAGGCAGGGATGCGAAGGGGAAGTAAAGGGGTGCTGATAGATGTAAACAGCGAAAGGACCGAAGATTTCGCCGTAGAATCGATATTTCCCTCAAATAGCAACGACGTCGCATCGCGATAAGATCTACGGAGGCAGGGAGTAGCATTGGGGAGATGAGGCCACGGCGAGGTAAAGCTAGGAGGGAAAATACGCTTGTTCAATCTCGCAAATTATTGCGACAGAGATGCTGCTGCTGACCCGTTGTTAGCATAATTGCAGAGGCGAGGCGGCCAGGGGGGGGGGGGGGCAGAGGGAGAGGAAGGGAAAGTGAAAGTATGGATAGAGAGTGAGTCGAGTGAAGAGAGAGAGAAGAGAGAGATGAGTGCAGAGAGAGGAGAGAAAGAGAGAGAGAGGAGAGCGAGTGAGGAGAGAGTGAGGACGAAGAAGAGAGCAGAGTGAGAGAGATGTGAGACGACGTTGAGTGGGATGATGAGATGAGAGATGAGGATTGAGAGAGAGAGATGAGAGAAGTGAGTGAGAGAGAGAGAGAGAGATAGAGAGAGAGGAGAGAGAAAGAGAGAGAGATGAGAGAGTGAGAGTGAGGGAGAGAGTAGAGGAGATTGAGAGAGAGAGATGAGAGAGTGAGGGAGAAGAGGAGAGGATGAGTCGAGATGAGAGAGATGGAGAGAGAGAGAGGAGTGAGGTTGAGTGAGAGAGAGAGAGAGAGTGAGGAAAGAGGGAGCAAGAGAGAGATGGAGAGAGGAGAGTATGAGACGAGGAGACATGAGAGAGAGAGAGAGAAGAGAGAGAGGAGAGAGACAGAGAAGGAAAAGAGATGTGATGGTGAGGAGAGAGAAAGATAGAGAGAGAGAGAGGAGAGAGAGAGGAGGATAGAGAGAAGGAGAGATGAGAGTGAGAGAGAGAGAGACGAGAGAGAGAGGAGGAAGAGAGAGAGAGATGAGGAGGAGGGAGGGAGGGAAAGGGAATGAGTGAGAGAGGAAGGAGAGAGAGGGGGGAAGAGAAAGAGAGATGGTGGGGGGGGAGGGAGACAGAAAGAGAGAGAGAGAGAGAGAGAGAGAGAATGAGAGAGATGAGAGTGAGGGAGGATAGAGAGAGAGAATAAGAGAGAGAGTTGAGAAGGAGATGAGAAGGAGAGAGTGAGTAGAGAAGGAGGAGGAGAGAGAGAGAGATAGAGAGATAAGAGTGATAGATGAAGATGAGAGAGAGAGGAGAGAGGGAGGCGGAGAGAGAGAGAGATGAGAGAGAGAGGGAAGGAGGGAAGGGTAGGGAGGGAGGGAGGGAGAGAGGAGAGATAAAGAGAAAGAAAGAGAGAGGAGAGAGAGTGAGTGACAGAGAGAGAGAGAGAGAGGAGAGAGAGAGAGAGAAGGGGGGTGGGGAGGAGGATGGAGAAAGAAAGATGAGAGAGAAAAAGGAAGAACAAAAAAAAAATGAGGAGAGAAGAGTGGATGAAAGAAACGAGAGAATAAACGACAGGAGGAGAAACATTATTTCTCCTGATAATGACCCTCTCTCTCTCTCTCTCTCTCCTCTCTCTCTCTCTC
>NC_061824.1:15625401-15632901 GCF_019202785.1 Penaeus chinensis
CGTGGCGGTCGTGAAAATGCCTGCGCTCTGACTGCTGGCTCAAGCCCGAGAAAACGACATATCGCCTTGAGAAGTCAACCGCGGGTGTCGTAGGGGAAGTCACCGCCGTGGCACAAGTGCTAGCGCGCCGAACCGCGGTTGATTAGGAAGGGCATCCAATCAGGCGAGGGTGGTCCTGCCAATGAATTGAGAGAAGCCTATGTCCTGCAGTGGAATGAATGGCTGCTGAAAAATAATAAAAAAACAAATATATATATACAGTATATATATATAAATAAATAAATATATATATATATATATTTATAGAGGGAGGGAGAGAGAGAGAGAGAGAGAGAGAGAGAGAGAGAGAGAGAGAGAGAGAGAGAAATATGTGGATGGATAGACAGTTAGATAGATTTAACAGTATATATATTCCTTTGTGTTCATTTAGTTGCCAATCTTCGTAGTATTATGTTGGAGAAGCTGACAGCCAAAAGAACAAAATAGGCACCGCTCGAAGACGAAATAAAGAAAATGGTTTCGTTTCGCCGATGAAAGAAAACGCTACAGCATTACCTGTTGCTTTGTCTCTCATCTATTTCCATAAAAAAGAAGTAATGGCAAATGTGAATTGTGAGTGGCCGCTAGAGCAGAGGCCAGCGACAAATGTTCGGTTTATGGAAAGAAATCAGAAACCGAGATAGGATCAGTCTCTGCAACATATTCTGCGTAACCCTGATCACGTTCGTTTTAATTATTGCCATTCACCTTATATTAGAACCCTTGTTCACACACTTCATGCTTTATGTTCCTTCGCATCCCTTTACCTCTTCATAGCCCGCGAGAGGAACAATACTTTGTTGTTCGTCCTATGCAAATGACTCGGGCGCGCGCCTTGTTGTCCATTATGTTTATAAATCCGAGCCTCGGAGCAACACGCGCTCGGTCACTTCAAACAAATTATATGCCCGATTGTTGTAGCATTTATTGTCCGCTGACTTCTAATTATTGCCGAACAGGATGTCGCTGTTCGTTCCCATGATATATGTGTAGATATATACTTAATGGTGTCGTGTTGATCGTTATTCATCCATGCGTGTTTTGCTCATTACATTTGCATACGTGGTTTCCCGCCTAACTCAGAGCTGTGTGGTTGATATTAACAAAGCATGTTACATCTCGCGTGTTTTTGCGGTGCGTTGGAACAAGTCTAACGAACGTCCCTTTGAAATATCGCGTTGAATAAAACTGCGCATGTCTCCTCAATGCACAAGAATATATGCTTGCGACTCGAGTTACGTAATACGGATGCAAAGCATGAAGAGCCAATTGCAACAGGATCGCAAGGCGGGTCTGAGGCCAACATGATACAGTTTCGCGAACATTAGCTGTATTGACTCTCGGAATAACATTATCCCCTAAGTAAGGAATTGACTTCAAGACTTTTTTTTTCTTTCGTTTTTTCGCTAACCAAGCGCGTCGGTCGGCAGTAGAGCGACTCGGAGGAATGAGATAATGCATTCACGAGGTAACACAATCGCTCTCCCTCGCCGGCGGAGGCCACGCCAACGGAGACCTCCTCCGCCTCCTCCTCCTCCTCCGCCTCCTCCTCCTTCTATCCGTTCTTCTTCTTTTTCTTCTTCACCTTCAACTCCTCCTCTTCCTCCCCCTTCTCCTCTTCCTCCTCCTCCTTCTCCGCCTCCTCCTCCTCCCTCCTCCTCCTCCTCCTCCTCCTCCTCTTCCTCCTCCTCTTCCTTCTTCTCCTCGTTCTTCTTTTTCTTCTTCACCTTATATATATATATATATATATATATATATATATATATATATATATATATATATACATATATATATATATATACATGTGTATATTTATGTGTGTATATATATATACATACATACATATACATTTATATAGATAGATGGATTGATGTGTACGTATGTGTATATACATATATATATATATATATATATATATATATATATATATATATATGTATATATACATATATATATATATATATGTGTGTGTGTGTGTGTGTGTGTGTGTGTGTGTGTGTGTGTGTGTGTGCGATTGTGCGTGCGTGCGTGCGTGCGTGTGTGTGTGTGTGTGTGATATTTATATATATATATATATATATATATATATATATACATACATATATATATCCTCACATCCTCCTTACTTTTCTCTCCCTCCTTCCTACGAGTTCTCTCTCCTTCGTTCCTTCACCGTCCTTCCCTCCCGTCGCCCGTGGCCGCGCCCGCCGGCCCCGAATGCAGGATTCTCTTGATGCAACTGCGGCTTATCGACTGCTTGCATGCATCGTCATGCATTGCCTTTATGCTTCGGTGGCCGTTCTTCAAGCCAGGCTCACGATGGCCGTCGCAACATTGATAACGGGGATTTTAGGGACAATTCTAGCGATTATCATTGTTGTCGTTGTTATTGTTGTGCTTGCAGTTGATAATTTTTATTATTCCAATCATCATCATCATTATTAGTGTCATTATCATAATTATTAATAGTGTTGTTACTATTGTTATTGTTATCAATATTATTTTTATCGTTATTTTTATTGTTATTATTATTATCATCATAGTAATAATGACGATAATGATGATAATTATGATAATAATTATTTTTATAATAAAAAATGAATAGTTATAATGATAATGATAATAATAACAATAATTATAATAATTATTATTATACTAATGATAATGGCAATTATATTGATATTATCATCATTATCATTATTATCATACTTATTATTATTGTTATTTTTATTGTTGTTGTTATTGTTATTGTTATTATTGTTATTGTCGTTATCATTATCATCATCATCATCATCATCATCATCATCATCATCATCATCATCATCATCATCATCATCATCATCATCATCATCATCATCATTATAATTGTTATTAATGTCATTATCCTTATTGTTGTTGTTGATATCTTTTATTGTTACCTCTTCCTCATGTATTCCTCTCATCTTCTTCCTCCTTTTCCTTTACCTGCTTTTCTTTACCCTCATCCTCTCACTCTTCTTCCTTTTCCTCTTCATCTCCCTTTCCCTTCATTCTCATCGTCCTTCTCCTTCTCCATTTCCTATTCCCTTTTCCTCATTCCTCTCCTCCTATTATTATTCTTCCTCCACCACCTCCCCATTCTCGCCCCCTCCTCCCCTTTTCCCTCTTCCTCCTCCTACCCCCCCCCCCCCTCCTCCTTTTCGTCCATCATGATCACTTGGCTAAAGAGTTTGGCAAAGTCTGTGGAAAGAGTTCATACTATCACTACTACTATCCTTATCCCTTTTAATCCTCCTCCTCCTGTTCGCTCTGGTCCCCCTCCTCGCTCCCCTGCCTCTCCTCGCTCCCATGCACACTTCATGACCCTGCTGTTGCGTCTCCTTGCATACCAGCTGGAACTGAGACCTCATGTTTTAATGCATGCTATTTGCTCTTGCATTGAAAGCTTGAAGGTGCATGATGCTCGATCTTGCATAAAGTTTCAGAGCAAGCAAAGATCCTTCCTCTAGATGCGCCTTTATTGTCGCAAAGACCGCTGTGTTGAGGCACCGGCGCGATGCGGATGTCTGTCTGTTGCCGCCTCCTTCTGCGTCCGGGGATCTGCCTCGGCTGGCGTGTGGGCGGGCGCTGTAGACCTGGGCTGCGGGGCCCCTGTTAAGAAGCCGCTCTGTTTACGCTTCGCCTTTTGACGCGAGTCTTCGCCGAGCCGGATGCGGAAATGGCGCTCTCCTGCGGCCGCGTGTGTTCCAGGGCCGACACTCGAACCCGAGCGGGGCCTCGCCTCCGGATCGCATTTCAAGTGGCGCACTTCCAGAGTTGCAACATTTTTTCTTGTTCTACTTGCATGCAATTAAAGGGTCGCTGCGGTCGCAGCCTTCTGGCTGGCTCTAGTTACTGCTCTCTCTCTCTCTCTCTCTCTCTCTCTCTCTCTCTCTCTCTCTCTCTCTCTCTCTCTCTCTCTCTCTCTCTCTCTCTCTCTCTCTCTCTCTCTCTCTCTCCCTCTCTCCCTCTCCTTTTTCTTGTCTTTCTCCTCATATCATATATCTTCCTTCTCTTTTCCTCATTCACTTTTTCCCTTTTCTCTTATCACTTCCTTTCTTACTCCCCTTTCTTTTCCTTCGTGCTCCACGTCCTCCCTCTAAACCAAGGTTCTCGTTTTCTCCATCTCTCTTCGAGCTCTGACGTCGCAAGTCATCCCAGCGTGAGGTGCGAGTGCCATCCTATAGCGACGGTAACACAGCTTGTTAAGTGACGCCATTACAGCATCCCCCGGCGCATGCGCGAACTGTCTTGGGGACCGCCTGATTGTCAAAGGGACGACCTCCCCTGTGCCTTTTCAGTGATTGCTACGCACATGGGCAAAGTGCATTAATTGGAGGAGGTACTTAAAGTTTTATATACATTTTAGTAAAGACACACATAAACACACGCGCGCACACACGTACGCACACACACACACACACACACACACACATATATACATACACGCATACATACATACATGTATGTATGCATGTATGTATGTATGTATGTATGAGATAATATTTATACTTTCTATCTATCTATCTATCTATATGATATATATATATATATATATATATATATATATATATATATATATATATATGCGTGTGTATGTGTGTTTGTAAAATCCGGTTGGACATCAAATTCACAAAGACCAGTTTTATTCTTCTTTTCATAGCTTAGCTTTCCCCTTCTTTTCACATATTCATTTTCCTCTCCGTAATTGTTGCCTTCCCCTCAGCTTCTTTTCTGCCTCCCGCGGCCTCATGCACGCGCTATTCCCGTTGCTTCCACTGCCCTTCTGCGTGCTTATCTCCCTCTGTGTTCTGTGTCTCCTCACTGCCGCTTCTCCCATGTCTTCCTACTTCTCCTCGCTCGTACGTTTCCTCCTTCTTCCTCCTTTTCCCTTTCTTTTTTATCTTCTTCCTTTTCCCTTTCCTGTTTTATCTTCCTCCCTTTCCTCCTCGCCTCTCTTCCTTCTATCGCTCTTTTCTTTGTTTTCTACCTTTCTTCCTTTTCTTCCTCCTCCTCCTCTACCTCTTTCTCCTCCTCCTCTTCCTCCTACTCCTTCTTATCCTTCTCCAACTTCTCCTACACCTCCTCTTTCTTCTTCTCTTCTTCTTCTTCTTCTTCTTCTCTTTCTTCTTTTACTTCGTCGTTTTCTCCTCCTCTTCTTCCCTTTCCTCCTTCTCCTCTCTTTCTTCCTCCTCTCCCTGCCCTTCCCTATTATCCTCCCTTTCCTCCTCTTACTCCCTCACCTCTTTCTCTACGCTTTTCTCTTCCACCTTCTCCTCCCTCCCTCCCCCTCTCCCCCCTCTCCACCCTGCAATTACCCCCTGTCTTATCTCCGAGTTCATCTCTCATATCGTATGTTCGCCAGCCCGATAATGGGTCTAAGATGCTATCGTTTCATTATGCGGAAAGGCCAGCCTCTCCACTTAACACTCCTCTCCTCTTCTCCTTCTCCATCTCCCTCTCTCCTTTTGCATCTCCCCTCCCTCTCTCCTCTTGTGTCTTCCCCTTCCTTCCCTTTTCTACCTCCCTCCCTCATTCTTTCCATCTCCTCCCTCTTCCACCCGATGTACCTGACTCTGCTGTCTTGTCCTTCCCCATTTTACTTCCTGCTTCTCTCCGTTGCCACTTTTTACCATTCCCTTCTGCTTGTCTCTCCTATCCCATCATCCTTCTGCCTCTTTCCTCTACTTTTCATTAATTTCCCTTCCTCCTTCCCTCCCGCTGCCACTTCCTTCTCTCCTCTCCTTCGTTTTACTAGTCTCCCCCTCTCCCTCTCCCTCCTCCTCTCCCTCCAGTTCACACACACCCCCAACTAGCTCTTGAGTGTGCGAATTATTTATGTAATGAAGTTTTTACTTCCCCGAAGCTAGTCAGCGGCATGGGTGCGGTTTTTGGAATAGTGACCCCTGAAAAGTAAACAAGGGCGGGGAACATCCCCCTTCGTCTGCGCCCCTTCGAGATATGGTAATTCCAGGAGAAAATAACCTCAGTCACAGAACTGGTTTATGCAACATTTGTCTCCATAAAGATTAAAATTCGGAGGAGAAAAAGCGCTGGCGCATTGTTATGACATGTAAATCGCAGTAAATAATGTGTAGTTTACACTCCAACGTGTAGTTAGCGCCTCGGCTGGCTGAAGGAGCCTGGGACCCTCCCGGGCAAGGACGGCGCGAGACGGCTGTCAGAGTCAACCCAGAGACACGACAGCTGCACCAACTATTTCCTGCAATCAATCAATAACGCTTATGTACTCAACGTGCCAAGGAATGCAGAGCTGGCAAGCAATCGCCAGTGCAGCATTAACTAATATCAATTATTGACAACCATTTAATAGTGCAACAGAGGGTTTCTTCTGGGCACACCGGATGTTGCAATTGATCGACTTCGCATTATAAACAAATCCCTGTAAGTTTACCTGTCGCATATATTGATTCTGTTTGTGTATGTGTGGGACCGCATGAGACCGGGGGTTGATACTGCTCTCGGAGGAAGTTACTAGTTGCGTTTGGTTATCGGACTCCTATGCAGTCTTGTGGTTATAAGAAAGGTAATTGTTATCACCCCCCCAGGAGAAGGAGGAGAGATGGTAGGATAACGGTATAGTCAGAGAGTGGTATTACGTAATGAGAGTATTTGTGAGATTCGCAATGTTTGAGATCAAAGGGTAGGAACTGATGTAATGTAATAAATCAGTAAAAGGGCAGAGATATAGATCAAGCGGAAAGAAGGATCTTCGCGTTTATTAATATATGGTTAGTTGTTGGAGGGCGTGCGGTGGGGATGCGGTAGGTTAAAAGTGGGTGGGCGGGGGGGCGGTGAGGGTGGGGGATTAGCGTTGGGGGTGGCGAGAGAGAATTAACAAGATAGAACGGTAAGACGAGTAGTAGCGATAGAGAGATGAGATCGGTAAGTTTAAAAGCAAGAGTAGAGATGTGAGAGCAGAAGAGAGATGCACTCGAGAGCGGGAGAAATGAGAGAGCGAGAGATAGATAGAAGAGAGGTAAGGTGAGACGCGAGAAAATTATCTAGAACGTGTGGAAGTAGTGGAATTAGTAGGGGGGGGCGATAGGGAGATAAAGCATGGATGAGAAAGGAGATGTCTGGGAGTATGGTGGAGGGTTGGGGTGGAGGTAGATTCAGGGTGGGGAGAACTCTGGTAAGGCCCGGGACCGTGGGTGAGGTGGGGGTAGGAGATGGACAGTGCTATGGGAAGAGTATCAGAATTACAAAATAAGAGGCATAAAAAGATGCAGAGTGAGTTTATTGTTTAGATGTACAACGAGGGACCTGGAGCTGCTATGGAGTTCTGTTAAGCTCGGAATGAGACGGAAATGGTGGCGTATCGAGAAATAATAATTTAAAAGAAAAGGTCGTGGCCGGTTTTTGAGATAGGGCATAAGGGTAAGCAGGAGCGATATATTGGGAAGCTGGGAAGGGTGAAGG
>NC_061824.1:15650401-15652901 GCF_019202785.1 Penaeus chinensis
GGCGAGGTTGGCCGGACCGCTTTTAGGGTCCTGCCTGGGCAAAAGCACACTCTGCTCAAATAACCTACCAAGCTATACAGGGTTCATATCAAATCCTTTTATATCACTAATCAGCGGTGCCGATAGTGTCGAAATATGTAGGATAATGTGGCGTATTAAACACACAAAACTACGCAAAACTACAACTGCAAGTAGCAACAAAAATGCTAATCGGCACGCAAGGAATATAGTACATTAAGCTCAAAATACCAATAAACTCCTCCGGATGCTCTCCACGCGGTACTCAGCACAACGAGGGCTGCGAAGCAATAGGCTGGACAAGAAAGCAACCTCATGGCTGTAAAAGCGTGAGGAGCATACAGGACTACAGCAGACAAGCACACATACACTTACTCACAAACACACAGCGCACATATGTATATATCCTTGATACAAATAATTATACATGCACTAGACCCACACATTAAAACACACACACTCACACACACACACACACTCACACACACACACACACACACACACACACACACACACACAGATACCAGCGCTCATACACACTGAAACAAACAAACACGCACACAGCTTTCCTGCAAGACAACTCGCCAGTGTCACACAGCCCTCCAGTAATTAAAGAACGAGCCAGCCGTTCTCACGTTCTCCGGCATACCTCCCGCTTCTTGTGGCTCCGTGCGAGACTTTCGTAAACCTCCAACATGTCACTTCTCGACCGGTAAGCTGTAAGAAAGTATTTAAAGATTGATAATTAAGATTATATGAAATATGCTGAGTCCGAGATGGTAAATATATTTATCGGGGTTTAAGGTCGAGAGAACTCATCTCATCTTTCTTCCCAGGGCCTCCCCCCCCCCCTCCCAGGGCTCCCCTGCCCCCTCCTCTCCAGCCCCGCTTGCTGATGCTCCATCGAGAAACAGTTAATGGTCGGAGCTCATGCATGGCTCTCTCTCTCTCTCTCTCTCTCTCTCTCTCTCTCTCTCTCTCTCTCTCTCTCTCTCTCTCTCTCTCTCTCTCTCTCTCTCTCTCTCTCTCTCTCCTTCCCTCATTATCTCCTTCCCCTCCTCCCTCCCTTCTTCCTTCCCTCCCTCCCTTCCCTCCTTCCTTCCTCCCTTTCTCCCTTCCTCCCCTCTTCCCTCTCTTCCCTACCCCCTCCCTCCCTCCCGCCCTCCGCTTCCCCCCTCTCTCTCCCTCCCCCTCTCTCTAACACCCGCTCATACATTTCTATCACGAGCAGACCTGCCTGTTATCGGCACTGGTTTTCTCGAGGGCGAGCGAGGCGCGGGAAGGGCGAGGGAAGGAGGCGAAGGGTCGGCCGCCTTCTCGTTGCATCGCCCCAGACTTCTCGCCATTAAGCACGAGTACTTCTGAGCGTTCATCCCGTGGAATGCAATTAGTATGATGAATGTGTATCATGTTAAAAACATGCTGCTGGAAAGAGCATACTGGTTTGGGAATATAATTTCACTAGTCTGTTATACTAAGTAGGGCGTGTTAGGGGCAATCAGTGATAGTGATAACAGTGGTAATGATGATGACTGCGATGGTGATGATGACAAAAAAGATAATACTGATATTATAGCTGAATATCAGCAGGCCAATGGCAATGCTGTTGTTATTATCATTATCACTGATGCCATCATTGTTAAGATTATCGTTATTGTCAATGTTATTATTATTTACGTTATTATTATCATTATCATTATTGTCGTTTTATTATCACCATTAATATCATTACTGATATTATTATTATTATCATTATTATTATTATTATTATTATTATTATTGTTATTGTTATTATATTTATCATTATTATTAGTAGTAGTATTGTTATTGTTATTGTTATCATATTTATCATTATTATTATTATTATTATTATTACTATTATTATAATTATTATTATTGTTGTTGTTGTTGTTATTGTTATTATATTTATCATTACTATTATAATTATTATTATTATTATTATTATTATCGTTATTATTATTATTATTATTATTATTATTATTATTACTATTATTATTATTATATTTATCATTATTATTATCATTATTATTATTATTGTTATTATTGTTATTATTGTTACTACTATTATTGTTGTTATTATTATTATTGTTGTTATTATTATTATTATTATTATTATCATTATTATCATTATTATTATCATTATTATTACAATTATTATTGTTATCATTGTTGTTATTATTATCATTATCATTATTATTACAATTATTATTGTTATCATTGTTATTATTATTATTATCATTACTATTATTATTATTATTGTGTGCTGTGTGGTGTAGCGATCTCGTCTAGCAATCCTGCTGACCTGCGTTCGAATCCCTCGCCGCCAGTGGATGGCAACCCCTTTGCATACAGGGGGTAATTTAGAAGCAAAATGAAACAAACAGCCTGTCACACCGAGAATATCCAATGTCATAAATGGAAAAAATAACTAAATTATTGTTATTAATTACATTATTATTAT
>NC_061824.1:15657901-15667901 GCF_019202785.1 Penaeus chinensis
TCAGATCCTCTATGCCCCTTCCTCTGCCTCTGCCCCCCTCCTCCGCCCTTGCTCCCTCCTCCCTCCCCCTCCTCTGCCCCTTGCTCCCTCCTCCCTCCCCGTCCTCTGCCCTTGCTCCCTCCCCCCTCCCCCTCCTCTGCCCCTTGCTCCCTCCCCCCTCCCCCTCCTCTGTCCCTTGCTTCCTCCCCCTCCCCCTCCTCTGCCCCTTGCTCCCTCCTCCCTCCCCGTCCTCTGCCCTTGCTCCCTCCTCCCTCCCCCTCCTCCGCCCTTGCTCCCTCCCCCCTCCCCCTCCTCTGCCCCTTGCTCCCTCCCCCCTCCCCCTCCTCTGCCCTTGCTCCCTCCTCCCCTCCCCCTCCTCTGCCCTTGCTCCCTCCTCCCTCCCCCTCCTCTGCCCCTTTGCTCCCTCCTCCCTCCCCCTCCTCTGCCCTTGCTCCCCTCCCCCCTCCCCCCTCCTCTGCCCCTTGCTCCCTCCCCCCTCCCCCTCCTCTGTCCCTTGCTTCCTCCCCCTCCCCCTCCTCTGCCCTTGCTCCCTCCCCCCTCCCCCTCCTCTGCCCCTTGCTCCCTCCCCCCCTCCCCCTCCTCTGTCCCTTGCTTCCCTCCCCCTCCCCCTCCTCTGCCCTTGCTCCCTCCCCCCTCCCCCTCCTCTGCCCCTTGCTCCCTCCCCCCTCCCCCTCCTCTGTCCCTTGCTCCCTCCCCCCTCCCCCTCCTCCGCCCTTTGCTCCCTCCCCCCTCCCCCTCCTCTGCCCCTTGCTCCCTCCCCCCTCCCCCTCCTCTGCCCCTTGCTCCCTCCCCCCTCCCCCTCCTCTGCCCCTTGCTCCCTCCCCCCCCCCCCTCCTCTGCCCTTGCTCCCTCCCCCCTCCCCCTCCTCTGCCCCTTGCTCCCTCCTCCCTCCCCCTCCTCTGCCCTTGCTCCCTCCTCCCCTCCCCTCCTCTGCCCTTGCTCCCTCCCCCTCCCCCTCCTCTGCCCCTTGCTCCCTCCCCCCTCCCCCTCCTCTGCCCTTGCTCCCTCCTCCCTCCCCCTCCTCTGCCCCTTGCTCCCTCCTCCCTCCCCTCCTCTGCCCTTGCTCCCTCCTCCCTCCCCCTCCTCTGCCCCTTGCTCCCTCCTCCCTCCCCCTCCTCTGCCCTTGCTCCCTCCCCCCTCCCCCTCCTCTGCCCCTTGCTCCCTCCCCCCTCCCCCTCCTCTGCCCTTGCTCCCTCCTCCCTCCCCCTCCTCTGCCACTTGCTCCCTCCTCCCTCCCCCTCCTCTGCCCCTTGCTCCTCCTCCCTCCCCCTCCTCTGCCCCTTGCTCCCTCCTCCCTCCCCCTCCTCTGCCCTTGCTCCCTCCTCCCTCCCCCTCCTCTGCCCCTTGCTCCCTCCCCCTCCCCCTCCTCTGCCCTTGCTCCCTCCCCCTCCCCCTCCTCTGCCCCTTGCTCCCTCCCCCCTCCCCCTCCTCTGCCCTTGCTCCCTCCCCCTCCCCCTCCTCTGCCCTTGCTCCCTCCCCCTCCCCCTCCTCTGCCCTTGCTTCCTCCCCCTCCCCCTCCTCTGTCCCTTGCTCCCTCCTCCCTCCCCCTCCTCTGCCCTTGCTCCCTCCTCCCTCCCCCTCCTCTGCCCTTGCTCCCTCCCCCTCCCCCTCCTCTGCCCTTGCTCCCTCCTCCCTCCCCTCCTCTGCCCTTGCTCCCTCCCCCTCCCCCTCCTCTGCCCCTTGCTCCCTCCTCCCTCCCCTCCTCTGCCCTTGCTTCCTCCCCCTCCCCTCCTCTGCCCTTGCTCCCTCCCACCTCCCCCTCCTCTGCCCTTGCTCCTCCCTCCCTCCCCCTCCTCTGCCCCTTGCCCTCTCCCCCTCCCCCTCCTCTGCCCTTGCTCCCTCCCCCCTCCCCCTCCTCTGCCTTGCCCCTCCCCTCCTCCTCCCCTCCC
Organism: Penaeus chinensis; assembly: GCF_019202785.1. Lineage (NCBI taxonomy): Eukaryota > Metazoa > Arthropoda > Malacostraca > Decapoda > Penaeidae > Penaeus > Penaeus chinensis. The sequence goes on from NC_061824.1 coordinate 15,659,791, forward strand.
TCCCCTCCCCTCCTGTGCCCTTGCCCCTCCCCCTCCCCCCCTGCCTTCTCCCCTCCCCCCTCCCTCCCCTCCTCCCCCTCCTCTGCCCCTTGCCCCTCCTCCCTCCCCCCTCTCCCTCCCCTCCTCCCTCCCTCCTCTCCCCTCCCCCTCCCCCTCCCTCCCCCCTCCCCCCCTCCTCTCCCTTGCCCTCCCTCCCTCCTCCCTCCCCTCCCCTCCCTCCCTCCCCCCCTCCTCCTGCCCTTCTCCCTCCCCCCTCCCCCTCCTCTCCCCCTCCCTCCCCTCCCCCCTCTCCCTCTCCCTTCCTCCCCCTCCTCCCTCCCCCCCCCCTCCCCCCCTCCCCCCTTGTCCCTCCCCCTCCCCCTCCCCCCTCTCTCCTCTCCCCCCTCCCCCTCCTCCCTCCCCTCCCTCCCCCTCCTCTCCTCCTCTCCCCCTCCTGCCCCTCTCCCCCTCCCCCCCTCCCTCTCCCCTTCCCTCCCCTCCCCCTCTCTCCCTTCTCCCTCCCTTCTCCCTCCTCCCTCCTTCCCTCCTCCCTCCCCTCTCCCCTCCCCCCCTCTCCCTCCTCCCCTCCCCCCCCCCTCTCCCCCCTCCTTCCCCCCTCCTGCCTTCCTCCTCCCTCCCCTCCCCCTCCCTCCCTTCTCTCCTCCCTCCCCCTCCTCCCCTTCCCTCCCCTCCCCTCCCCCTCCCTTCTCCCCTCCCCTCCCCCTCCCCTTCCTCCCCTCCCCCTCCTCCTCCTCTGCCTTCCTCTCCTCCCTCCTCTGCCCCCCCCCCCTCCTCTCCTGCTCCCCCCTCCCCCCTCTCCCCTCCTCCCCTCCTCCCCGCCTCCTCCCCCCACCCCCCCCCTCCCCCCTTCCTCTCCCCCCTCCCCCTCTGCCCTCCCCCTCCTTCCTCCTCCCCCTCCCCCTCCCCCTCCCTTCTCTCCCCCCCCCCCTCCCCCCTTTCCCCCCTCCTGTCTCCCTCCTTGCTCCCCTCCCCTCCCCCTCTCCCCCTCCTCTCCCTCCTCCCCTCCCCCTTCCTCCCCTCCTCCTCGTCCCCTTCCCCCCTCCCCCCTTCTTCCTTCTCCTCCCTCTTCCCCTCCTCCCTCTGCCCCCCCCTCCCCCCCCCTCCCCCCCTCTCTCCCGCCCTCTCTGCCGCCTCCCCTCCCCCCCCCCCCCTCCCTTCCCCCCTCCCCCCTCCCTCCCTCCTCCTTCTTCCCCCCCCTGCCCTCCTCCTTCCCCCCCCTCCTCCCCCTCCTCTCCTCCCTCCCCTCCTTTCCCTCCTCCTCCCCCCCTCCCCCTCCCTCTCCCTCCCCTTCCTCCTCCTGCCTCCCTCCTTCTCTCCCTCCCTCCCCCTCCCCCCCTTCCCTTCCCCCCCTCCTCCCTCCCCTCTCTCTCTCCCCTCCTCTCCCCCCTCCCCCTCCCCTCCTCCCCCCCCCCTCCCCCTCCCTCCTCCCCCTCCTCCCTCCTCCCCTCCCTTCCCCTCCCCACCCTCCCCCTCTTCCCCCCCCTCCCTCCTCCCCTCTCCTCTCCCCCTTCTCCTCCCCTCTCCTTCCTCCTCCCCCCCTCCTTCTCCTCCCCTCCCCCTCTCTTCCCCCCCCTCTCCCTCCTCTCCCCTCCCTCTCCTCCCCTCCCCTCCTCCCCCCTCCTCTCCCTCCCTCTCTCTCCCCCCTCTCCCTCTCCTCCCTTCCCCCCTCCCTTCCCCCTCTCCTCGTCCCCTTTCCCCTCCTCCTCCCCCTCCCCTCCTTCGCCCCCTCCCTCTCCCCCTCCTCCCCTCTCTTCCCTCCCCCCTCCCCCTCTCCTCCCCTCCTCCTCCTCTTCCTCCTTTCTCCCTTGCTCCCCCTCCCCCTCCCCCCTCCTACTCTTCCTCCCTCCTCCCTCTCCTTCTATCCTTCCCTGCCCCTTCCCCTCCCCTCCTTTCCCCTCCCTCCTCCCCCCCCTCCTCTCGCCCCCTTCCCCTTCCTCCCCTTCCTCCCCCTCCTCCTCCCTACCCCTCCTCTCCCTCCTCCTCTCCCTCCCCTTCCTCCTTCCCCTCCCCTCCCTCCTCCTCTCCCTCCTGCCCTCCCTCCTCCCTCCTCTCCTTCTCCCTTCCCTCCTCCCTCCCCTCTCTCTCCCCCTCCTCCTCCCTCCCCTGCTCCCTCCTCCTCCTCCTCCTCCTCTCCCCTTTCTCCTCCCCCCTCCCTCCTCCTCTGCCCCTCCTCCCTCCTCCCTCCCCCTCCTGCCCCTTCCTCCTCCTCCCCCTCTCTTCTCCTCCCTCTGCCCCTTTCCTCTCCCTCCCTCTCCCTTCCTCTCCCTCCTGCCCCTCCCCCCCTCCTCCTCTGCCCCTCCTCCTCCCCCTCCTCCCCTCCTCTCCCCTCACTCCCTCCCCCCTCCCCCCTCCTCTGCCCCTTCCTCCCTCCTCCCCTCCCCCTCCCTCTCCCCTTGCCTCCCTCCCCCTCCTCCTCCTCTGCCTCCTTGCTCTCTCCCCCCTCCCCTCCTCTCCCTCCTTTCTCCCTCCTCCCCTCCCCTCCTCTGCCCTTCTCCTCCCTCTCCACCCTCCCCTCCTCTCCCTTTGCCTCCTCCTCCTCCCTCCCTCCTCCTGCCCTCCTTCTCCCCTCCCTCCTCTCTCCCCTTCTCCTCCTCTGCCCCTCCCTCCCCTCCTCCCTCCCCCTCCTCTCCTTCTCCCTCCTCCCTCCCCTCCTCTCCTTTCTCCTCCTCCCTCCCCCTTCCCCTCTCCTCTCCTCCTCTTCTCCTCTCCCCCCCCTCCCTCCCTCTCTCCCCCCTCTCCTCCCCTTGTCCTCCCCTCTCCTCCCCTCTCCTCCCCCCTCCTCTCCCCTTCCCTCCCCTTCCTCTCCGCCCCTTCCCCTCCCCTCCTCCTCCCCCTTGCTCCTCCATCCCTCCCCCCTCCTCCTCCTTGCTCTCCTCCCCCTTGCCCTCTCCTCTCCTCCTCTCCTTTCTCCTCCTCCTCCTCCTCTCCTCCTGCCCCTCGCTCCCTCACCTCCCTCCACTCTCCTCTCCCTTCTCTCCCCTCCTCCCTCCCCCTCCTTGCCCTTCACCCTCCCTCTCTCCTCCCCTCCTCTGCCCTTTGCTCCCTCTCCCCTCCCCCTCCTTCTGCCTCTTCTCCTCCCCCTCCCTTCCTCTGCCCCTGCTCCCTCCCCTTCCTCCCCCTCCTCCTCGCCCTGCATCTCCCTCCCTTCCTCCCTCCTCTGCCTGTCTCCTCTGCTCTCTCCCTCCCCCTCCTCTCCCTTCTTGCTCCCTCCACCTCCTCCCCTCCCTCTCCTTGCTCCCCTCCCCCCTCCCCCTCCTCGCCCTTGCTCCCTCCTCCCTACCCCCATCCTCGTCCCTTGCTTCCTCCCCTCCTCCCCTCTCTGCCCTTCGTCCTCCTCCTCCCCCTTCCCTTGCTCCTCCCCCTCCCGTCCCTGCCTTTCCCTCCCCCTCCTCCTCCTGGCCCGGTCTCCTCCCCCCTTCCCCCTCCCTGCCCTTGCCCTTCCCCCCCCCTCCTTCCCCTTGCTCCCTCCCCTCCCGCCTCTGCCCTTGCCTCCCCCCCCCTTTTGCCCTTCTCCCCCCTCCCCTCCGCCTGCTCCCTCCCCTCCCCTGCATATAATCTTTAAGTACAATGATCAAGAAAAAGAGCGTACATACATACATCATGGACATATGCAAACTTGCATACACGCACACGCACACAGATGCACACACACCCAGAGGCCCGCACACCGACATGGCGCATCCGTCAGCGCGGCCCGCACCCACACACGAAGGCGCCGCGAACGATCAACGGAATAATATGGATTTTGCGCTTAAATTCTTCGGCGCCTGCACAAGTGCCTGCGATTTTGTGTTAATTGGCCACAAAGGTGAAAGTTTATTTAGGACGCTGAGTATTTGTTCAGATATTTGAAGGCATAAAAGATGGTAGTGATTGGCTAAAGTTTCTTCAAGAACGATGCCATATGCAGGCTCGCCGTCAAAGGACCCAGAATTTGGCTGTAAATGTTGCGAGAAAAGCACAAAAACGGTAATAAGCTGATTTATATTCATCACTTCCCAAACCGAGCGAATGGAAGACCCTTGTTCCAGACACACTTACGCACACACACATGCACACACACAAACATACGAACATCTGCACACACAGACACACGTGCAAATAGATGTACACATATAAACACGCACACGGACAGACAGATAGAGAGAGAATGATATGGGGGAGAGGGATGGAGAGAGAGAGAGAGAGAGAGAGAGAGAGAGAGAGAGAGAGAGAGAGAGAGAGAGAGAGAGATGGAGGGAGGGAGAGAGGGAGAGAGGGAGAGAGAGGGGGGGATGAGATGGAGAGAGAGAGAGGGGGGGGATGAGATGGAGAGAGAGAGAGCGAGAGAGAGAGAGAGAGAGAGAGAGAGAGAGAGGGGGGGGGAGATGAGATGGAGAGAGAGAGAGAGAGGGGGGGGGGATGAGATGGAGAGAGAAAGAGAGGGGGGAGGGGATGATATGAGAGAGAGAGAGAGAGAGAGAAGAGAGAGAGAGAGAGAGAGAGAGAGAGAAGAGAGAGAGAGGATGAGTTGAGATGGAGAGAGAGAGAGAGAAGGGGGGGAGGGAGAGAGAGAGAGAGAGAGAGAGAAGAGAGATGAGAGGAGAGAATATAATAGAGGAAAGAGAGAGAGAGAGAGAAATGGCGGGGAGGGATGGAGAGAGAGAGAGAATGGGGGGAGGGATGGAGAGAGAAGAGATAGAGAAGGAGGGAGAGGGGAAGGAATTGGACAGCGGAGAGAGAGAGGAGAGAGAGAGAGAGAGAGAGAGGGGGGGGTGGATGGAGAGAAAGAGAGTAGAGAGATAGAAAAGGAGGGGAGGGGAGAAAGGAATGGACACAGAGAGATCGAGAGAGAGAGAGAGCGAGAGAGAGAGAAGAGAGAGAGAGAGAGATAATGTGGGGAGGAGGATGAATAGATAGAGAGAGAGAGAAAGAAGAGAGAGAAATGGGGAGGAGGGATGTGAGATATAGATAGAGAGCGAGAGATAGTATAGAAGATGATAGAGAGAGAGAGAGGAGAGAGATAGAGAGAAGAAAGAGTAGGAGTGAAGGAGAGAGAGAGAGAGAGAGCGAGAGAGAGAGAGAGATAGAGAGAGGAGAGAGGAGAGAGAGATCGAGAGTATATAGATGAGATAGAGGAGTTGAGGGGGGAGAGAATGTGAGAAGAAGAGAGAAGATACTAGAGAAAAGAAGGAGGAAGAGGGGGGAAAGGAATGGACAGAGAGAGAAGAGAGAGAGAGAGTAAGTGAGGTGGGGGGGAGGGAGAGAGAAGAGAGAGCGAGAGAGATAGAGAGAGCGAGATCGAGAGAGAAATAGAGAGAAGAAGAGAGAATGGCGGTGGAAGGATGATGTGAGAGATGAGAGAGCATGGGGGGAGGGAGGCATGGAGAGAGAGAGATAGAGTGAAGGAGGTCGAGGGGTAAAGAATGGAACATCTGAGGAGAGAGGAGAGAGAGCGAGTTAGATAGATGGTGGTGATGAGAGAAAGAAGTATAGAGATAGAAAAGGAGGGAGAGGGGAGGAAATGTAAGGACCCGAGAGCGCGAGAGAGAGAGCGAGAGAAAGAGAGAGAGAGGAGAGAGAGAGAAATGGGGAGGAATGGATGAATAGAGCGACAGAAGAGAGAAAGAAGAGAGAAATTGGGAGGAGGGATGGAGAGAGAGAGGAGAGACGATAGAGAGAGAGAGAGAGGAAGCGAGTAGGAGAGATGAGAAGGGAGGGGGAGAGAGAGAATGGGAGGGGGAGGGATGGAGAGAGAGCAGAGAAGAGAGAGATAGCAGAAGAGAGAGAGAGAGAGAGAGAGAGGGAGCGAGAGAGATAGAGAGAGAGAGAGAGAGAGGAGGGGGTGGAGTGCTGTGAGCGCGAGATGAGAAAGGAGAAAAGAGACTGAGGTGAGAGGGTGGAAAAAGTGCAAGGTCCAGGGGATATCGAGAGATACGAGAGAGCGCGAGGGGGGGAGCTTCGTGCGTCCTGTTGATGTGAGGCCCCAGGTTGAGACATTGCTCGCCACCCAATACGGGCCAATTTGACGGCACGTTAGCGGTGTGCGGTCCTCAACAACCCACTCCTCATCCGACTATCGTGCGAAAAAAATAATTAAAACAAACATATTTATATTTTTTTTTATTATTTTCTTTTTTCCACCTGAGAATGAAAAGCAGAGAAGGAGCATTTAAGGAAGGAGTGATTAGACTCCGTTTACTTCCGCCTCCCAGGCGCCGCGCCTCGTCTTCATCTCTCACCAATCCCGAGTTGTTTGTTTTAGCTCTGCACTATGGCTCTTGCATTTTGCTTGTTTGTTGCCTTGCTTTGATGCAGCAGTTGCTGGGAGCAGTCTCTTTGCTTGCTCTGTTGCTGGTTGCTGCTCTGCTCTGGGTAGCCTGCTAGGTATGCTGCATGTGCTTACAATCTGTGCTGGTGCTATCTTGCATGGTGCTGCTTGCTGCTGCCTCTGCTTCTCACCTGTTTCTTGATGTATAGGCCGTAAATAACGTTTTTCAACAAACAGCATATTTTAAGTATAACTGTTATTCTCTAACCTCTGGCGAAATGCTGTGAATGGAGGGGAATGGGACCCGCCCCGTCTCCCCCGCTCCTCCGCGCCATGGGCCAGCGCCTCAGGCGCTGGCCCCTTGACCCCACCGAGCAGTCTACACGGTGCACTCGGACACCGCCACCACCACTCCACCACCCCATCTCGCTTCACACGCGTGGCATACCCCTTCCCCCTCCGTCCCACTCCCCTCCTCCCACCTTCCTCCACACGTCCCCTCCACCTCACCGCGCCCGCCCTCCACCTCGGCTATCACTTTTCATCACCCTCTCCGCTCCTCTCTCTCACCCGCTTCATCATCACGGCCCGGGTCTCTTCCCAAAACCACGAGAGGGAGCGGAGCCCCCGGGGGGGCAGCACGGGAGCACCACGGAGCCGCCCCGACTGCGAGAGCCCGCAGGGATGGGGTTGGGGGTTTGTTGGTGGGTTGGGAGCCCCCGTGAAATACGCAACCAACAACTCTTCGGTCGGGTTCGGTCGGGCCAGCCCTTCCTTTCGGTTTTCTGTCCGGAAACCCTGGCAGTGCTGGGCCTCGGGCGCGCCTCCCCTTGGCCCTCCCTCGCCCGAGTCGCCCTGAAGCCGCTCTGGCTGCGGACCTCTTCTCCCAAGAGTGGCATGTCTTTTTTTTTTGGTTTTTGGCTTCCTTTTTGGGGTAGTCCTAGGACGCGCAGGAAGAAGACAAGCGAGGGGCAACGAAGAGGTGGAGAGACATAGAGACAAGAAAACGAGAGTGAGAGAGAGAGCTCCTCGCGTCGCCCGCCGTGATGCGTGCATGTTTCGCCTCGAGAGGGTCGTGTGGGCAGGACGCCCGGCGAGCGGCGGCGTCGTGTCGAGCGACCAAGAAGTCCTTGTCTTCGCCTTCTTTCGGGCCGCCCTTTTGCCTGTTTTCCCTCCTGGTCGCGCTGCGGGAGTGACTTCCGAGCGGTCGGGACAGTCTGCTTGTCGCATCATTTCACCATCCTGGCCCTCGTCCTCCTCGTGACTGACACTTGCCTCTTTCTTCTCCAATTCATCCCGTTCCTCTTCCTTCCTTCCTCGTTACTATCCTCCTCCTCCTTCTCCACCTACTTCCTACCTATCTTCCTCCTCCTCTATCTTCCTTTCCTCTTCTTCCTCTTCCTCTCTCCCATCCTCCACCTCCTCTTCCTCCTTCTCCTCCTCCTCCTTCTCCTCCTCCTCCTCCTCTTCCTCCTCCTCCCCCTCCCCTCCCCCTCCCCCTCCCCCTCCCCCTCCCCCTCCCCCTCCCCCTCCCCTCCCCCTCCCCCTCCCCCCTCCTCCTCTTCCTCCTCCTCTTCCTCTTCCTCTTCTTCCTCCTCCTCCTCCTTCTCTTCCTCCTCCTCCTCCTCCTCCCCTCCCCTTCCTCCTCCTCCCCCTCCCCCCTCCCCTTCGCCCTCCCCCTCCCCCTCCCCCTGCTCCTCCTCCTCCCCCTCCCACTCCTCCTCCTCCTCCCACTCCTCCTCCTCCCCCTCCTCCTCCTCCTCCCCTCCTCCTCCTCCTCCTCCTCCTCCCCCCCCCACCACCACCTCGTCCCTCCAGGCCCAACATATAAGGCGACGGTCTTTTACTGCTCTTTAATGGC
>NC_061824.1:15672901-15680401 GCF_019202785.1 Penaeus chinensis
GGGCACCATGTCATATGCTTTGCGGTAGTCAATCCATGCAACACTCAGTGATGTTAAGCGTTTCTTACAATTTTCCACTATCATTTTATCAATGAGTAGTTGGTATTTTGTCCCTCGGCTTCCTTTTCTGCATCCCTTTTGTCCCATGGTAATATGTTTGCTTGCTCAAGATGTTCATACAGTTCTTCCGCTACTATCCTTGTCAGCAATGTCCACAACAGAGGTAAACATGTGATGGGCCTAAAATTTGCTGCTGCGTTTCCTTTCTCCAATTCTTTCACACAGTAATGTTTTCCCACTGACCATCCATGACGGTACGTTATTTTCTTGGAGACACCTGTCAAGTTGATGTGCTATGCTACCATGCAAATTACTTCAATTCTTTATCCAATACCCCTGAACTCCATCAGGCCCTGGGCTTTTCCAATTTGGCATTTTTCTCACCTGCTTCTTCAATTTCGTCACTTCAATGTGTATGTCATCCAGTACCCCTAGCCATGTCAACTCTTCCTCCACACTTCTCAGCCATTCCAGATTCCCCTTGTGTTTCACTGGTTTGTCCCATATGTCACTCCAAAAGCGAGTAATTTTCTCTGCATCAGGCACCACCGTTTCTCTTTCTACTCCTATAATTCCTTTAATAATTTCTTTTGATTTGATCCTAACAAGCGATTCTGTCTGTACTGCTCTGTCCTATTGTCATATCTTTCAAGTTTTGCCCCAATTGCAACTTCTTCATGGACCACAACAATACCTTTTTCTACTATGTGATATTTCCTTTCAAGCTTTGATATGGTATCCTCATTTTGCAACTCATTTCTTTTCATTCTATTTAAGTGTCCTAAATCCTTACGTAGTGCCTTCTGTTTTTCCAAAATACTTCTCCTCCAATGTGGTGTCCTGCTTTCTTTTGGATTCATGATTTTTTGCCCCACCATCTCAGCAACAACATTGCCAGCTGCCCGGAAGACTATGTTTCCGTTATTGATTCAGTTCTGATAAGAGCTATAGCCTTGTTGACCTTCATTGTAGCTGCTTTACCTTCCTTCGGTCATTGTATCTGAGATTTGGCGGGATCTTGTGTTTTTTTCTGATCTCATTAAATACTTTTCTTATCAACTCTTTTTACTCTTCATCATCCGCTCTTCTGACCACACAATTATCGTCTTCTGGAAGCACCCTGTTCCCTTCCCTTTCTTCCAGGGGCTCTTCTTCCTGCTGTTCACCATTTTGTCGCGTGCTACTCTCCCCCGGGCATTCCTGATCAATATTAACTTGAATCTATTACATGCTGTCGTTCAATAACATTTCCTTGTGCAGCTTACTCGTTTTCTCTTCCTTCTACATTGTTGGTACTAGCACCAGTTTCTCCTTCATGACTGTCTCCACATCTTCAATTTCTTTAATTTCTATGTCTGTCAACCACTTGTTCACCCGAATTTGCCCGGCTTGATCTGCCAATCTTTGCTCAGTGACAGGAAATACTCCTATTTCATCCCAAATTTTCTCCATTCGCTGTCGATACTTCCTTTTTGATGGCTCACTTTTTATCCAGCTCTCAATTACAATCTTGTTTACTTCCCTTTCCCATTTCATTCTTTGGTTTGTCCGGCCCGTTGCTTGACGACGCCCTGCTGGAGCCGGATCGGGAACTCCATGCCTGCCGGGCGCGACACCTTCGCCCTGAAGGTTCCAGCCCCGCTTGACATTTCACTCAGTTTGAGGTTGTGTTTTATGGTCTCCACCAACCAGTGGTTTTATCGAGACACCGTCTTTAGAAAAATTGTCTTCCAAGACTTAAGGGCTCCTTCTACCCATGAGGCAAGGCTATACCCCGCTGGACGCCAACCCGGTATTTCAGGACCACGCGGGATTTATCATTTATTATTATTATTATTATTGTTATTATTATTATTATTAGTATTATTATTATTATTATTAGTATTATTATTATTATTATTATTATCATTATTATTATTACTGCTATAATCATTAGCATTATCACTACTATGATTACTATTATTAGTATATGGTCATTATTACTAGAATTGTTATTATCATTATAATAATCATAGTCATTACCATTGCTATCATTATTATTATCGTTATCGCTATTATTATCGTTATGATTATTATTATTATCATTATTATTATTATTATCATTATTATTATTATTATTATTGTTATTATTATCATTATCATTATTATTAGTATCATTAGTATCATTATTATTATAATAATAATTATTATTATTATTATTTTTATTATTATCATTATTATTATTATTATTATTATCATTATTATCATAATTATTATTATAATAATAATTATTATTATTATTATTTTTGTCATTATTATCATTATTATTATTATTATTATCATTACTATTATCATTATTATTATTATTATTATTATTATTATTAACATCAACATAGTAATAATGATATAAATAATAATAATGATGATAATGATAATAATTAATAATAATAATAATGATAAAAATAATAATAATAATAATAATAATGATAATAATGATAACAATATTAAAGGTGATAATAATAACAATAGTAATAATGATGATAATGATAATGATGATATATATTGATATTAACAATAATGATCATAATGATAACAACAAAAATAATAATAAACATAATGATAATAATACTAATAAGAATAATAACAACAATGACACTAATAATTGATTGTAATAGCTATATTAATGAAAGTTATAAAGTAATAATAATAACAATTACAATCAATTATTACTGTCATTGTTGTTGTTATCCTTATAAGTATTATTAGCATTATGTTTATTATTATTGTTGTTGTTATCATTATGATCATTATTGTTAATATCAATATAAATATTATCATTATCATTATTATTATTGTCATTATTATCACTTTTAATATTGTTATTATTATTATTATTATTACTATTATTATTATTATTATTACCATTATTATTATTGTTAATTACTATTATTATTGTTATTATCATTATTATTGTTATTATTATTATCATCATCATTATTATTATTGATATTATTATTACTATTATTGCTATTAATATTTTCATTTTTATCATGATATTATTATCGCTATTATTATTATTATTATTATTATTATTATTATTATTATTATTATTATTATTATTATTATCATTATTGTTATTACTATTATTATCATCATCACAATCATCATTATCATTATTATCATCAATATTATCTTTTTATTATCATCACATCATCCTTATTATCAACACCATTATTATTTGTTTCACCATTTTTATCACTATCGCTATTATTATGGTGAACAATGATATCAATCACAATTATCTTTATCATCAATATTTACATTCCTGTCATTATCATTACTTTTATTATTACCATTGACTTCATGATTATATAATGTTATATTTATTATCATTATTACTATCACCATTATTAGTGTGACCATTATCCTTGTTAGATTTTTTAGTATCATTATCCTATCTGTATTCATATTCATTACCATTATATTTTTTATCATCAGCAGCTGTCTCATTATCACGGTCTTTATCGTTATTATTCGTGTTAATCTAAAAATCAATATAAAAAATAATCTTTAACATTATCAATGTCATCCGCGTAATCATTTATAATCATTTTTATGAATATTATCACTATTCTAGTTTACCTTCTTTTCATCAGCACTATTGCCACACGTCGGGATCGATATAACCGCTGTTACAATTAAAATCATTACCATGATGTTACTTTGGCCAACAATTGCAGTCCTATTGACATTATCTCATCAGCGCCCCGGCATTACTACAAGCGTTGGCTCCTTTTGGGCGACGTTGACGCGCCCGGCGAACGGGGTTGACGGATGCGGTTTTTGTTTGTTTTGTCGTTCGAGTCAAATGGAGAAAGGGAGGTATGGCGCGGAGGGGCTGGCGGGGGAGAGACTTCCTGGGAAGAGGCAACGAGTAAATTTCTCCGGCAGCCGCACCACCTTCGCCGCACCTGCCATTCAGCGATACAAAAAAAAATAAAAAAAATACCAGTCACAGATGGGGCGAGCCTTATCAGGTTCCGCGTGTCAGGTAAGTTACGTTCAGGTAAATAATTAAGCATTCTGCCTCTATATCGGGTTCCATGAATGACTGAATGGGGACCCCTTCCCCCCGCAGACGGCCGAGTCTCCAAATGTCTGTTTATGGTCCCTAGACGAGTTTTTTATGTTAACTTTAGAAAACTAGTCTCGCGTTATCACCGTTTGCTGAGGGTTGTATTTGCTTCTAGGGTCACGTGGTGCCCTTTGACTTTGAGGAGCGCGTATCGACGGAGCGAGACCTGTTTTCTCGTAGCAGATCGTCATTTTCACGTTTTCTCTTTCAAAAGATAGGGGTGACTCCTCCATATTCGTCCGCAGTCGCTATCAAGGATAAGGAAAGTTTCACATATGTTCCGGCGGTCGCGGAGCATGACGAAACTGGACCTCCGTGCCACCGAGGCGTCCCCGAGGACTTGCAAGATGGTCCAGTCACCCCTCCTTCGCCGCCACATTCCCCACACCCTCCTGCGCCTCCTGCACCCCCACCTCCCCCTTCCCCCGCCATTCCGTCATAATGTTGTGATGATAAGGACTGTAAACCTGCTTCAATCGGGGACACTGTTCCTCCTGTGCCACTCCCCACGCTACTTCCTCGCCAGCTGCTGCGCTTGCGGCCGCCTGGCACCCCAAGCACCCTCGGCGCGGCGGGCGCGAGCCTCGCAACGGCAGCCGTCACATCAAGACTCCGTTCGGCGCCTTCTGATGTCGCGGAACCTGTGACGCCCACACAAAAACTTGGGCGTGTTGGTTTGTCCCGATGCTAATTGGGGCGCTATTGCATGGGTCAGGAATGCAGCCGATCTGTCCAGGGCCTCCAGCACAGGACCTCCGTTGCGGTGAGCTCAGCAGATTCAAAGATTGTCTTTCCGTTCTAAGATGTCAATCGTAGGCTTTTTATAAGCTGGGGGAGAAAAACAGTTACGAATGGACAGACTCTAGCTAATGGTATGAAGAACAAAGAGAGGAAATCAAAACAAGTGACCAAAGTTTTACATCGTCTTGATCCCAGCTCAATGTTGAACCGGTTAGCGTAGCATATTCATGTCTTTATAATAATGGAGTTCTTTACACCGCCTGTGCATCATTTTCTGGATAAGGACCTCTGTGATCGAGGATTTATTTTATATCATAGTGACTCTGAACTGGCGTAATTTCTGTAATGATAAACAAAATAATGAAAACATGGCACACATCTCAAGCAAACAAGCAAACGCAGACGCAGTTCCCGCGAGTCGAGCTGCCGGCCTTTTCCCTTCCCGCAAGCAGCATTTCCGCGCTAACAAGCATAGCCGAGCGTGTCCCACGGGCCCCCACTTCCTCAAAAGGGATAAGGGAAATGTCCTCAGCAACAGCACGACGCAGCGCTGAGTGAACGACAGCTGTTCCATGCGTTGCCTCCTCTGCTTCTGTTCTTTTATGGACCTTCCTTCTGTGTTTTTACTTGCCTTGCTTTATCATCAGCAATTACGACAAATATGGAGAGTCGAAGCAAAAAGGTGAAGGTGCGCTCCGCCGTCCGTACAAATCCTCGCGACAGACAGAGAGACAGGCGGGCGGAGGACGGAGAAGGCGGGTCGCTCGCCAGAGCAATGTCAGTGAAGAGCGCGAGTGCGAGGGAAGGCGACGGCGGCGTTCGGGGCGCGCCGGGCCGAGGCTCTGCGTCGAGGTGGGCGACGCGCCTGATGAGCAGGGACTTGTCTCGCCTCTCGGGGTGATCGAAGAGACGATGGACAGAGGACGGAAGCTTATAATACTCTCTCTCTCTATCTCTCCCTGACTATCTTTCTATTTCTCTGTCTATTTATCTGTCTTACTCTCTAACTGTTTATCTATCTATATATATTTATATTACTGTTTGTATTTGTATATGTATATATAAGTATATATATACATATACAAAATTATATATGCGTATATATACACACACACACACACACACACACACACACACACACACACACACACATATATATATATATATATATATATATATATATATATATATATATATACATATATATATATATATGTATATACATATATATATAAATATATATATATATATATACACACACACACATACACACATGAACACACACATGAACACACACACACACACACACACACACACACACACATACACACACACACACACACACACACACACACACATATATATATATATATATATATATATATATATATATATATATATATATATATATAGACAGGCATATATATATGTAAGTATATAAATGTGTATATATACATATATACACACACGTGTATATATATGTATATAGAAGAAGAAATAGAGACAGAGGGAGAAAGATTTATAATTGTGTCTATATCTATCTAACCTTCTATCCATCTATTTATCCAGACAGATGGATAGATAATCCATCTGTCTGGATAAATAGATGGATAGAAGGTTAGATAGATATAGACACAATTATAAATCTTTCTCCCTCTGTCTCTATTTCTTCTTCTATATACATATATATACACGTGTGTGTATATATGTATATATACATTTATATACTTACATATATATATGCCTGTCTATAAATATATATATATGTGTGTGTGTGTGTGTGTGTGTGTGTGTGTGTGTGTGTGTGTGAGTGTGTGTGTGTGTGTGTGTGTGTTCATGTGTGTGTTCATGTGTGTATGTGTGTGTATATATATATATATTTATATATATATATATATATGTATATACATATATATATATAATTTTGTATATGTATATATATACTTATATATACATATACAAATACAAACAGTAATATAAATATATACATATATATACATATACACTTATATATACGTATATTTATGTATATATACCTATACATATACAGACAGTAATATATATGTATATATATATATATATATATATATATATATATATATATTTACACACACATACACACATATACACACACACACACACACACACACACACACACACACACACACACACACTCACACACACACACACACACACACACACACACACACACACATATATATATATATATATATATATATATATATATATACATAAATACATATATATATTTATGTATATACACCCACATGTATTTGAATATATATATATATACATACATATGGTCCCGAGTTCAATTCCCTGTCGCGGCAGTCGTAAAAATGCCTGCGCTCCGACTGCTGGCTCGAGCCCGATCTCACGGCGAGAAAACGACATATCGCCTTGAGAAGTCAAACGCAGATGTCGTAGGGGAAGTTACTGCCGTGAAAAATTGTTAGCCATCGAACCGCGGTTGATTAGGAAGGGTATCCAATCAGGCAAATAACCTCTCAACAGTGAATTGAGAGAGGCTTATGTCCTGCAGTGGAATAAATGGTTGTTGAAAA